>NW_026877473.1:0-218164 GCF_032173495.1 Musca vetustissima | reverse complement strand
GTATGGGGACTTTGGGGCACCATTTACATGAAATCGGACGAAACTATATATGGGAGCTATATCTAAATCTGGACCTATTTTCTCGAAACTTGGCAGACATCACTCTAGGTTTAATTCAGTACGTTATGCCAAATTTCGTGCAAATCAAAAGATATATAGGGACTTTGGTGCACCATTTACATGAAATCGGACGAAACTATATATGGGAGCTATATATGGGAGCTATATCTAAATCTGAACCGATTTTCACGAAACTTGGCAGACATAATTCTAGGCCCAATTCAGTACGTTATGCCAAAATTGGTGCAAATCGAAAGATATATAGGGACTTTTGATGCACCATTTATATGAAATCGGACGAAGCTATATATGGGAGCTATATCTAAATCTGGACCGATTTTCACGAAACTTGGCAGACATCATTCTAGACCTAAATGATTAGGCTGTACCAAATTTCGTGCAAATCGAAAGATATATGTGGACTTTGGTGCACCATTTACATGAAATCAGACGAAACTATATATGGTAGCTATATCCAAATCTGGACCGATTTTCATGAAACTTGGCAGACATCATTCTAGACCTAAATGATTAGGCTGTACCAAATTTCGTGCAAATCGAAAGATATATAGGGACCGTTTACATTAAATCGGTTAAATATATATATGGGAGCTATATCTAAATCTGAACCGATTTTTCCCAATTTCAATAGGGTTCGTCCTTAGGCCGAATAAGTGACCTATGCCAAATTTCATCCAATTCGGATCATAAATGCGACCTGTACTTTGTTTACAATTTAACATGGACAGACGGACGGACGGACATGCATAAATTGACTTAAAAAGTGATTCTATGCATATTCTCAAAAGGAACCATGTGTCTATCTCGTTTCCTTTTGCCTGTTACAAACATATGCACAAAGACATAATACCCTGTACCACAGTGTGGTGAAGGGTATAAAAATTGGTATCTAGGGAGGATTGTGAAAATCGACTACTAGAGTTTTTTGCAAATAGAGAGCAGGACTTCTATGAGAGAGACATTATGGAGTTACCTTTAAAATGGCAACAAAGCTGTTTATATCGGATATTCCGAAACATGTTAAATGAAGTCCTATAGTTCATATCAAAATAATGGAAATATTTGTCCCCAACCAAATAAATTTTTTGCAGATTTTGTGTAAATGGTGCACCAAAGAACCTATATGTATTTATTATATATATGTTTACCATATTTACAAAGATTTTTTTGTTTTGATATAAAATTCAAAAAGGTACAAATGTACCCGGTTATTGATCGTAGGGTTAATATGCTTCAAAATTAAGTTTGAATTGAATTCGGATCAAGTAAGTGTACACATATTTTAATTATTCCTCTAGTGACACAATTTTTTCTGTCTTTCTTTTCCTTAAATTATCATCACCTTTTGTATTTAATCTCAAGACCAATTATAATTCTGAAAAGTCATTGAGTTGACGGCGGGTTATCAAAATACTTCATAATTATTCTGTTTCTTTTCTAGATTATCATTTTTTGTTTACATGTTTGTTAATTATTTGCAGCTTTTAACACTTTTCTTTAGCTAAGCTCTGACAATGGGTTCGCTAATATTTTGCCAGTGATACCTTTTTTTGGTTTCTTCATTGAAGGAAGTTATTTGTTTGTTGCCTGGGAACATCATGCTGCTGCTGGCGAAAAGACCAGCCAGCCAGCTATTGTATTGTTTTCAGTTTATATCCAGTATGAAAATTTCAAATGTTATCATAAACTTTGCCATAATTGCGTTTTGGTATTAGATTTTGTGGTGCTTCTGCTTCTTCGCCTTGTGTACGGTTGCAGGTTTTTATTAGTTTTGATGGCTTGCGAGATTTTTTTTTTGCGAATTCATTGTTGATGTTTCTTCTGAGAAAATTAAATAGTTCATGCTCAGAGATAACAATGTTGAGGGCGGGGTTTAACTCTTAGCATATTTTGAGGGATTGAAACGCCTCCAAAATATATTTTAGATCCCCCAAAATCCTAGAATTATTTTTAAAAAATACAAAATTCATTATCTCCCCCCTTGTGGCAATTGACGCACCCACGTCTCTGCCACTAATGGTTGGCTGTACGAAAAAATGAAAACAATGCCAAATTTAAATGGTTTCAAAAATTTCTCTCTAGATCTTTTTCTAAGATTTTTTTCCCTAGAGTTGCTATTATTTTCTTCTGTTATCTTTTGGGTTTTTATATATATTTTTTTGTTTTTGCAAATTTTATGTAGATTTTTATTCCTGTGAAATTTTTTATATTTCCTTCGTCTGTGTGTGTGTAAATGTCGACTTGTAGTTTTGCATTTAATATTTTTTGTGTAAATAGATCTGGGCTATAAAATTTAGTAGCAACAACAGCCGCTTTTCTGTTAGCCCGACAATTTTACTACAGCCATTATCAGTTGTTAACTGTTTGTTGTTCTTGCTGTTGTGGTGGTTGTTCAGACGACCATTGTTGCTTTCCTATTTACAATATTTTTTGTTGTTTCTGCTGTTAAATGCCGCACAAAAAAGTCAAGTTTCACAAACATAAAGTTTAGTTCAGGAATTCAGTTTAATGTCTGTATTGAAATGCACTTGCTGCCGCTGCGCCACAAGCTTTGTTGAATTGAAACGGAAGTATTGTTGTCGCTATTGACAGAAGCCAGTTATTTGAAAATCTTATGAAACGAACTTTCTTGCGGGAAATGTGTCGCAAAGGTTGCCAAAACAATGTACCAACTGTCAATCGAGTGAAAAAAACTGAGAAAATTATTGTTATCTGCAAAGAAAAAAATATGTTAACTGATTTAAAAAAAAAAACTATATATACGTTTTTTGAACTGAATATCAACGGAATAAATAAGCTTAATCAATGTTAAAATATCTGTAGACCATGTGGCGCCACATTTCGATACAATTTTAAAAATTTCGAATAAAGTGGTAACTGAGACAATTTTATTGTGTAGAAGGGTCCTACCTTCGCCTTTAGGGAAAGTAAAGACTCCGGAATACTTCGTTAGACGTAGAAAATCCGAATGAAAGAAATTTGAAAGTGCTGTTTCGATGTAGTCCGGATGGGGATGGAAAATTTAGAAACAGTTTGGAGAGTACACCCAAAAATGCAACATACCTAGGCCGGGAATACGGAACGAGTAAATAGAAATAATAGAAAATACATCGAGAAGTCTATTGTTGAAGAATTGAAGTGCTGTATTACTTTCGATTTCGGAAACTACGAATATTTCCGGAAAGGAACTGTTATCAATATGTATTAGTCAAAGGATTAACAGGAAAAGAATTATTGATCGTCATAATAAACACAATAATCGGGTTGAGGTTGGATCCAACATTGGATTTGTGTTGCGATCATAATTGGTGTGTAGTGTTGAGATGTGGAGGTAATTTTGGAAATGGGTACTATAAGTTACATGGACAGACGGATACGCATAGATTGACTCAGAAAGTCATTCTATGCATATTCTCAAAAGGAACCACATATCTATCTCCTTTCTTTTTGTGTGTTACAAACATATGAACAAATTCATAACACCCTGTACCACAGAGCTCTTGGGTCATGTTAGTGATGTGAAGGGTAAAATCCGTTTATAACGCTCTGAAGAACTCAGAATATTGCTGCTGCAGCCCAAAGTGTTGTTCTGTTCTTACAACCCATTTTTTAACAAAATCTTAGGTGTTCTGACCTCAGTTAAAACAATAATTCAAGCTGACCACCATGGTTTTGATTGCTACCAAAAAAAATTCCTCTTTGCTATTTTCATCTTATCGTATCCCAAATCTTCGATAGTTTAGAGATCTCACAAATGGGTTTCAACCTCCGCACATGTTTTTCAATGTCCTATTACATTCCCCATCCTGGGTGTCTGCGGTTTAATATTTTGTTTTCTCCTGGCTGAAGTTTACCATGACAAAGCCAATACCAATCAATTGTAGGGCGTTTTTATGTCCACCTCACGATGGATAGTATAAAGAGATCGAACAGTATTACGGTTTTACTTGGATTATTTCGAATTTTAGAAAATTATGTATTCATGCCAGAATATTGGTATATTTAGGAGTAGTATAGCAAATGGTGAGTATTTTGTTTTTTTATGTTTCGCACTTAAAATCATTACCTTCATAAAAACGCCAAACCCAGTTGATGCGAAAAAATTAGTCATCCCGAAAATAAGATTTTATAAAACAATTGCAAGTAAAATAAATACAGAAAGTCATTAAAAAAAGAACTCGTTTGACTACGATTTCATTTCCGGCTTTTGTCATAAAACTGACTGACTGACTACACTGAAATTACTTTTTAGCATAAATGAATTCTCATCTTTTAGTTATTGTATTTCATGTTTATGCTAAAAGCTACTACCAATAGTTTTGACTCGTGTCCGCAATAAGTATCTCTACATAGTACAGTCAGGAAACTAATTACACCCTATGTAGATATATGTACGTGTATGTCAGATTGTGCATTCTGGTATTGATTTCATTCGTTTTAACATCAACAACATCATCATCATCACAAGCAGCAGCATAATGTTTTGCCATGAGGTGATTTGTTTTAATCCTAGTTTCCTGCTAAACAATGACATTAATAAGCTTAAGGGCTTGCAATGAATTTTTTGTTCATTGTTTGTTTTTTGTTTTAATGAAGAAACTGCAGAAAAGAAGACCTGTTGTAGTTATACTTCCTCCTTAAAATTAAATAGCAACAAACATAATTTTCATCTCATCTGACAATAATATTAAGGTTTGGTGTGATTGCTGCGATTGTGGTTGTAGCTGCTTGGCCTAAAAAAAAAATACTCCCCACACACACGTTCATACAATTACATTGCAAACTTGTATTTAAATAGCAAAATAAGATAGTAATGTAAATAAATATATTTGTGATAAAACATTGGGTAGATAATACGAGGTAAGTTAAACTGATTACCATAGGAACAATTGGATAGATTGCAACCAAACCACAGGCCTTCAACCTATACAAAACAATGACGAAACAAGTAAAAACAAAGTTAAGTTCGCCCCGGCCGAACTTTTTATACACTCCAACACGAGGATGACAATAAAAATATCTAAAATTAATGGGGAAAGCCTGTACAAAATCCTCAAGATACCGAGTATTGGGGTATACCGTTATATGGGGGCTACCCTGAACCATGAATCAATATTAACCAGTAAGGAAAGTAGTAAAGTCGGACGGGGCCGACTATATGATACCCTTCACCACTATGGGTATATTAAACAGGACTATAACATCAAATTGGATGAAAAAATGTGATATTTATCTAAATGTGAATCTACCTAGATCTATCCACAAAGTATGTCAATCGACTTCAAACAAATATAAATAGGTCATCCGTTGGGCTATGTCTGCATTTCTAGAAAACGCAACTACGTAATTCTATGCTCAATTTTGTAAGTTGTGCAAAATTTGATGTCAATCTGACTAACATGAGGAGTTTGATGCTCAATTTACTTGAAATCGGGCGAAAATATATATGGAAGCTCTATCCAAATATTTTGTTCCCATTGGTTCCTTAGTACGTCAATTACTTAAAATCAATCTATAATAAAAGGGAGCTATATCTAAATCTGGACCTATTTTCACGACACTTGGCAGACATCATTCTAGACTCAATTCAGTACGTTATGCCAAAATTCGTGCAAATCGAAAGATATTTAGCGACTTTGGTGGACCATTTACATCAAATCGGACGAAACTATATATGGGAGCTATATCTAAATCTAGACCGATTTTCTCCAAACTTGGCATACATCACTCTAGGTCTAATTCAGCACGCTATACCAAATTTCGTGCCAATCAAAAGATATATAGGGACTTTGGAGCACCATTTACATGAAATCGGACGAAACTATATATGGGAGCTATATCTAAATCTGGACCGATTTTCACGAAACTTGGCAGACATCATTCTAGGCCTAAATGATTAGGGTGTACCAAATTTCGTGCAAATCGAAAGATATATAGGGACCGTTTACATTAAATCGGTTAAATATATATATATATATATATATATATGGGAGCTATATCTAAATCTGAACCAAATTTTCCCAATTTCAATAGGGTTCGTCCTTGGGCCGAATAAGTGACCTGTGCCAAATTTCATCCAATTCTTATCATAAATGTGACCTGTACTTTGTTTACAATTTAACATGGACAGACAGACATACAGACGGACGGACGTAGGGACGGACGGACATGCATAAATCGACTTAGAAAGTGATTCTATGCATATTCTCAAAAGGAACCATGTGTCTATCTCGTTTCCTTTTGCCTGTTACAAACATATGCACAAAGACATAATACCCTGTACCACAGTGTGGTGAAGGGTATAAAAAGGGGGTTATATGGGGACTACCCCAATAAAGGGGTGAATCAAAATATTGAAAATTGGGAGTACCTTTATATATATAAGAACCCCACGTAGCAAATTTCATCGAATTCGGCTGAAAACCGCGCTCAAGAACCCTAAAATACCGAAAATTAGGGGTACCCTTATATGGGGACTACCAGAAAAAAATGACCTATATTTATAATTTTTAGTACAGAGATTTGCTACCCAATAAGAACTCAAAGTACCGAATTTCAGCGAATTCGGTCGAAAAAAAAGATCAAAACCACAAAATACGGCAAAGTTAGGGGTACCCTTATATGGGGGCTATCCGAAAATATGGACCCATATTTATAATTTTTAGTGGAGAGATTTGCTACCCAATAAGAACTCAATGTACTAAATTTCAGCGAATTCAGTTGAAAAACGAATTCAAGAACCTTAAAATACCGAAAATTGGGGGATACCCTTATATGGGAGCTATACCTAAACGTGGACCGATAATGCCCATCTTGAACGAACTTGACTTTCCTGCAGACAAACTTGGCCTGCCTGCAGACTCTATGCAAAATTTTGGCGATCTATCTCAATTCGTTTAGACGCTAGAGTGAGTACAACAGACAGACATGGCTATATCGTCATAGAATTTTACGCTGATCAACAATATATATACTTTAGGGTCGGAAAAGATTATTTCGATGCGTTACGAACGGAAAAACAAAATTAATATACCCTCCATACTATGGCTGGGGGTATAAAAAATGTTTGGTGCGAAGATGTTCTTTACAGGCTATGAGTACCAGAAATGTCTGCTCAAGATTACAGAGCTCTATCGTAAATATTGTTATCTCTATCGATCTGCAGGCATATATATGACACGCATAAATTAACACAGAATTTTATTGTGGTCAGGAATGATTGAAAAGTTTGATATTACATCTATACTAATGCCTTTTTGCAAACTATGCTAAATTTAGTTTCATTCGGGTATATTTAGCGACCTTTGCGTAAAATTGAACAAATCTATTTAAATCGATTTATAGCACACTTAATGCACGCTATTCGGCATGCAGCAATCGGACACCCGTTTCAAATATATATGGAAATTATTTCTCCATCTGCACAAATTTAAGAAAGTCAATAATGTCATGCTAGTCTCAATTTTATACGTTGTGCAAAGTTTCGTGTCAATCGGACGAACATTAACTTTGGTGTAAAATTTACCTAAAATCGGACGAAAATACGTGGAAACTATATCTAAATCTGAACAGGTTTCGATGAAACTTGACAGAGATAAATTTATATTAACTTTAGTTCATTGTACAAAATTGTGTGGCCATCGGAAAAACTTTGGGTCTTTAGTGCACAATTTACATAAAATCGTGACATGAGAGCTATATTTAAATCTGAACCGATTTTTACGAAACTTAGCACACATCATTTCAGATATAATTCACTACGCTATGCCAAGTTTTGTACAAATCAAAAGATATATAGGGACTTTGATGCACCATTTACATTAAAACGGACGACTATATATAAATGGGAGCTATATCTACATCTGAACCGATTTTAAGGAAACAAAACGCACATCATTCTAGACTTAATTTCGTACGCTATGCGAAATTTCTTTTGCAAATCGAAAGATATATAGGGACTTCGCTACACCATTTACATTAAATCGGCTTGAAAAGTGATTCTATTCACATTCTCAAAATGAGCCATGTGTCTATCTCGTTTCTCTTTGCATGTTACAAACATATGCACAAAGACATAATACCCTGTCCCCCTGTGTGGTGTAGGTTATTAATACAAATGGTATCCCAAATAAGCCGCCAACACTACTGGAGCTGCAGAAATGTTAGGACCAAGTGATCGACACGGAATTCTGCATAGGGTACTTTACACACGTCATTCTAGACCTAAATGACGTGTGTAAAGTATTATTTAAATACAATCTAATAATTAATTTTAATTTTAAATGTATTACGGATATCATGAATCCTACTGCGAATATATCCCGACCTCAAGCATAGATTATTCTAATGATATCATTTCGACCCGCAATGGCCATACCATCTACTTAATAAACAATTTTCATCATTATCAAGAATTTGCAAATAGAAGCGCTCCTATTTTTCGCCCAAAGCTACATATATTTGTTTTTGTTTTCTTTTTCGAAAGACTAAACCGAAGACCACAACAAATAAAATGGCCAACAACAATATTTCTTTGGATATTCCATTGAGATTTATTTTATTCAACGGAGGAAATGATGACTTGATACGAACACTACTACTAGTATCACCACCACCATTACACTCTCTTGGACGTGTAGTGCTTTTTGCTTTTTTTTCAGTTCAGATCGTTGAAGATTTGGTGAAATCACTGATATTTGATGCTATTAACACAAATCTTTTAAGTAATTCAAGACACTCAAGCGAAGTCGTCGACGACAAGATTTTTCTCTTTTGTTTTGAACTGAACCGCCGCGCTTTTCTTTCTTTGTGTCGTTTGGATGTGATCTCAATACTGACAGACAGTTAAGACGGACAAACAACAACTCATCACAATCATTGTACGTTTGTCATTGTCTCGTTTGATGATAGACTTGGTCATTTGGTCATACATTGTTGTAAATTCATTGGGTTTTAATTTAATATGGCTTGTTTGGTGGTAGCGGCGGCACAGAGTTGGTATGTCTGTATTTAGGCGGCGGTGTGTTAATGGGTACATTTTTATCGTTTTGATATATATTTGGAATTATTTGATAAGAGATTTAGATGGAAACATTTAGGAATTTATTTTTACTACAATGAATGTGGTGGAAAAAAATAAACCGAAATTCAAAATCTAAAGATTTCTAATAAAATTTTTTTTATCGAAATAACGGTTATGAGTCCATCTATCAAATACGTTCGGACAATTTGAAGTAGTCTATTGCTCAAGATGATGCCTTTTGGTATCTCCCAAATATAATGCTAACAATTTTGTTGAAAATCAAATTTAGAAGGAAATGATCCAAAATGACCTAAAATATATTAAGACTCATGTTAAATCTAGGGATACGTAGTCGAGCGCAAAAGTTAAACCATTAAACCTTTCGATTTATTGATTCGATTACCTCCCATATACATTAGGTTGGGGGAAAAATCCATTGTTTTTATATGAACTATAGGACTTTATTTAACATTCTTCGGAATGTCCAAATATTCACCGTTTGTTTGCATGATTTGTTACTAATTTGAAGGTAATTTCAAACGTGTTCCTGGTGGAAGACGTTCTTCCTGTTGGCCAATTCTGGTCAATTGTAAATGGTTTAAAACTGTTTTGTGTGCATCTTTAACATCAAAAATTTCTGAACAGAAACTACGAAATCAAAATTGCACATAATTCGCTGTTACAGTATCGGAACCTTAAACACAATTTCACAATTTTAGCCGCTTGGCTCGTATTGTCGCCTTTGTCAAAGAAAAACTGTAAAATGTACCGAATTTTCACTTCCATTTTGAACACCAATATATATATATACAGTGGCTCCATCGAATAATCGGACAAGTGGTTGTCAGATATAATAATGCTATACATTTCAAAAAAATTGTCTCAATGTGTAGTTTTTTTCGCTTTTATTTACACATTACTTACTTAGATTTCTGAACAATACAAAAAACAACAACTTTTCGAGTGATAACAGTTAATTTCGTCAGAAAAATAAAATTAACTCAATTTATTGTGTTCAACGCAAAATCGGACAAAGCAAAGTGTCAATGTTAAAAAATGAAAAAATCGAGAAATTAATATTTAGTTGCATATCCTTTGTTGTCCAGAACGGCCTGTAAACGCTTCGGTATTAATTTGACCAAATTCTGGCATACCTCCGGCTCTATGGAGTTCCATGATTCCAGTAAAGCCACCTTAAGCTGTACTAAGGAGTTAAATTTTTTTCCATACACTCTCCTAGCTAATTCTTCCCAAAGATGCTCAATTACGTTAAGGTCTGGGCTCTGTGCTGGTGTTTCTATAAGTTTTGGGCAGTTATGGATGAACCAAAGATTTGCAACACCTGATGTGTGCTTGGGATCGTTGTCTTTATAAAAGGCAAAGTTGTTCGCGATACCCAATTTGTCTGCACTTTGCTTTACATTTTGTTTTAAAATGTTGAGGTAGACAAAATCGTCCATTTTACCATCAATAAAATGCAAATTGCCTACTCCCGCACTCGACATGCAGCCCCAAACCATAACAGAATCTCCTCCGTGCTTAACAGTGGCTTTTGTATTCTTATGATTAAATTCAATATTTGGCTTACGCCACATATACATCTTTCCCTCTGACCCGTGCAAGTTAAATTTGCTTTCGTCAGTAAACAGAACCTTAATATAATGAAAACTATCAATAGAAATGTATTTTAAGATGATCTATCATCATCTTACCTGTTTCCAAAAATCTTCTGGTTTTAGTAAATACTCCTTTTGTCCGATTATGCGATGGAGCCACTGTATATGTATATATATATTTTCCTGTGAAATACCACCCTTCCAACGAGAATAAATGTGAAATTGTTTGATCGATGCTTTACGAGAAATCTATCAATACAGCCATCTGCCGAAAAAATAATTGATTTCTTTTTCTCCAACCTAATATTTCCGAAGAGCCTATGGTTGTTCAATTTACACGGAATTTGAAATGAGTTTAGTGTGGTGTGTATTGAGTTTTCTAAAAATCGGGTTTCGTCCAATGTAAATTTCGTTTTATGTAAATTTAGTACATAATGTTTTATGTTATGGTTAATATTTAGACATGGCTCCCATATATACTTTTGTTCGATTCTATGTAAATGGTTCACCATAGAACCTGTTCGATTTGCACGATACTTGATTTGGCATTGAATTGAGTCTAAAATGTATTAAGTTTATTATAATTTAGATATAGCTCCCATACATAGTTTCGTCTGATTTTATGCAAATGGTCCACCGAAAAGCCAACGTTTGTTCGCCTAACATGAAATATAGCATATCGAATTGGATTGAAATCGATTCAGGTTTTGATAAAACATCCATAAATATTTTTATCCCATTTCATCTAAACTGTGTACCAAATAATTAAAAGTAGTCCATTGGGTTGAATTTGTGCACAAAGTAAACCTAGAATAACGTGTAAATTAAAAATTTGTAAAATATATTAAACTAGCTGGACCCGTGGCGCTTCGCTGCCCCTACTAAAGTGATTACCATAGGAAAACTATTTGTATGCAGTTTAATAGCTAATATTTATAGATATGCACGATATAGGTATTTTAGTAGCACCAAATTCGAAGATTACTGTACGACTATAAATAGTGTAATACCAGTAATAATATCGTAACAGTGAACGATTCAATAGAAATACATTTTTAAATAATGATGATATAAAAAAAAATTAGCGTGACTTGTCTCAGTAGGATTATACACTAATATATTTTCTCCAATATTCACATGTTTTTCATTAATCGATCAAAAATCATTCATTAACATTACCACCAACCTTTATGTCTGTATTCTCATCTGATTCCCCGTTATATGGCTGGAATCCCTTCCACGCTCCGATTAATATCCTTTAGATCACTGCTATATAATCATTGCTATGATTGAATTTTGTATTTTGTTTCATTGCCCAAAGACTGCATTATTACATTATAACATTTTTACAGAACCTATATGTAGCATTTGTCTTAATTGCACATACCTTAGACAGATACATTTTGTGGCAACTGAGATAGTCGTTTCCTTTATATATCATCGAAATATTAGCTTTAGCCATATCCGTTTGATCAACTAAACATAATTTCTCAAGTAATAGGCACATTTTGTTTTATGTCATCTATGATGACAATCCACCACAGATTTCGGATTTTTATAACTTTTAATCCATAGTACTTATCATTCTATTGCATACGTTTGTTCAATTCATAGTCGGTTTCTTCAATAGTGGTAGAATGTTTAAAATTAAAAATAGTTTAAAAATAGAAATGTTATTTTTTCACAAACTGACAAAATGTAAAAAATTATAATGTCAATAATTTTTCATTTTACACAAATTTTATTCCAATATGTGATAATAATGGAGAGATGAAAAATAGCAAACATTAGCGGAATTACTGAACTGGTGGTAATTATCATTGCTGATAATGATAAAAGGAACAAAAGTTATAAGTCCAAAATTCCTGGTTTGGAACAATTTTTTACATCCTGGCCATTTAAGATGAATTATCTGAATATCATACACACTTTTATAAGTTCATTTATTCAAGATATTCATATGTATGCATAGAAAATAGATATTAGTTCAGAGGTGTGATTACTTTTGATGCTAAAACTACGCATCAATTCGGAACTTTGGACGTTTATCTAGTTCATCTATCCATGGGATGGCATTACTTACTGCGAAAATTTCAGTAAAATCTATTCAGCGGGTTTTGTGTCTAGAGCAAAAAGAATTTCCATTTTCTGTATGTAGATTAATTAAATGCAATGTGGAGTACATTTTTCCCATTGTACCACGCTAAATTGTGTAGATATGATGTTTATTTGTAACCATGTTACTCAGACAAATTCTGAAGTGTAGAATCTGTAAACCTTCTTAAGATATAAGCTTAGAAAATGAATGTTACTTCAGAGATATAATTACTCTTTATGCCATAACTCCACATCCACGCGAAATTTTAGAAGTTTATATAGCCTACGTTATTTCCCTCGGATGGCAAGACATGCGGTGAAAATCTCAGTAAAATCTCTTTAACGGTTTTGAGTCTAGAGACCAATTATTTTTTATTTTCTACATGTAAATTATTTAAGTGCAAAGGGGAGTGCGTTTATTCCTAATCGTACCATTTTTCTTTTGGATATCTCCCATACTGAATTCATAGTCTTTACCTTCAATGGTTGTTGAATTTTCAAATTAAAAAATCCAAAATTTTATTTTTTTCACAAATTGACAAAATGTAAAAATTGAAATGTCAAAAATTTTTCATTTTACACACATTTTCTTCCAATATGTAGAGATGAAAAACAGCAGACGTTAGCGGAATTACTGAACTGGTGGTTTTTATCATTACTGATAATAACATAAAAGGACCAAAAATGATGAATTGATTTAGGCCAATTTTGTTAATTCCTGGTCACTTAAGATTTGTATGTAATTACCTGCGTATCATAAAAATTTTATGAGCCGATTTATTTAAGATATTCAAATATATGCATAGAAAATTAATATTAATCCAGAGCTATGATTACTGTTGATGCTATAATTCCTCGTCATCGCGGAATTTTCGAAGTTTATCTTGCCTATCTTACATACATGGGTTGGCTGGCTTACTGCGAACATTTCAGTAAAATCTATTTAGCGTTTTTTGTGTCAACAACCATTACTTAAATGCAGTGAGGAGTATATTTTCCCCTATTGTACCACACCAATTTTTATAGGGATGATGCGTATTTGCTACCAAGTTACTCAGACAAATTTTGAAATGAGAATCTCTAACCCTTCTTTAGATATAAGCTTAGAAAATTGATATTAGTTCTAAAGTATAATTACTTTCGATGCGATAACTCCACATCCACGCGAAATTTTGGAAGTTTATATAGCCTATATTATTCCCCTCGGATGGCATGATGTGCGTTAAAAATCTCAGTAAAATCTGTTCAACGGTTTTTGAGTCTAGAAACAAAACATTTTTTATTTCCTACATGTAGATTATTTAAATGTAACGGAGAGTGCATTTCCACCGTTCTTATCGCGCTCATATTTTTATGAATAACGATATACAGATAAATTTTAAAGGCGTTATCTGTAACCGTTCTTAAGATAAACGCATATTACATATTCAGAAAATTTGAGGTATGTTTACTATCCGCATCCACGCGGAATTTTAAAAGTTTATATAGCCTATGTTACTTTCAGGGCATGCCCCGACATACAGTGTAAATCTCATTAAGATCTGTTCAGCGGTTTTGGCGTCTATCGGTAACATACAAACAAACAATTTTTTTTTTCTATTTTATATACAGTGGCTCCATCGAATAATCGGACAAGTGGTTGTCAGATATAATAATGCTATACATTTCAAAAAAATTGTCTAAATGTGTAGTTTTTTTCGCTTTTATTTATACATTACTTACTTATATTTCTGAACAATACAAAAATCAACAACTTTTCTAGTGATAACAGTAAATTTCGTCCAAAAAACAAAATTAACTCAAATTATTGTGTTCAACGCAAAATCGGACAAAGCAAAGTATCAATGTTAAAAAATGAAAAAATCGAGAAATTAATATTTAGTTGCATATCCTTTGTTGTCCAGAACGGCCTGCAAACGCTTCGGTATTGATTTGACCAAATTCTGGTATACCTCCGGCTCTATGGAGTTCCACGATTCCAGTAAAGCCACCTTAAGCTGTACTAAGGAGTTAATTTTTTTTTCAATACACTCTCCTAGCTAATTCTTCCCAAAGATGCTCAGTTACGTTAAGGTCTGGGCTCTGTGCTGGTGTTTGTATAAGTTTTGGGCAGTTATGGATCAACCAAAGCTTTGCAACACCTGATGTGTGCTTGGGATCGTTGTCTTGATAAAAGGCAAAGTTGTTCGCGATACCCAATTTGTCTGCACTTTGCTTTACATTTTGTTTTAAAATGTTGAGGTCGACAAAATTTTCCATTTTACCATCAATAAAATGCAAATTGCCTACTCCCGCACTCGACATGCAGCCCCCAAACCATAACAGAACCTCCTCCGTGCTTACCAGTGGCTTTTGTATTCTTATGATTAAATTCAGCATTTGGCTTACGCCACACATACATCTTTCCATCTGACCAGTGCAAGTTAAATTTGCCTTCGTCAGTAAACAGAACCTTAATATAATGAAAACTATCAATAGAAATGTATTTTAAGATGATCTATCATCAAATTACCAAAAATCTTCCAAAAATCTTCTGGTTTTAGTAAATACTCCTTTTGTCCGATTATGCGATGGAGCCACTGTACATATATAGATTTCAAATATCGTTGTAGTTCACAAATTTTATTTCCACTGTCCTCAAAAGTTGCTATGTCTGTTCTATCTACAGGTTATTGTACGTATGACCATTTTTTGTGTGTACACAAAGTAGAGAAGGGAATCAGGTAGTCGGCCCCATTCGACTTTTGAACCTTCAAATCTATTTTTAAGTCGCTTTTGGAAATTTACAACTTTTTAAATAAAGACCCTAGAAGGAGAAGGCCGATGGGTTCCACCTTTGGACTTGATCTAGGCTTGGTAAAGAGGTTGTGCAAATTTGATTCTAATTAAACATTATATTCGCCAGATATTGGATTTATAAATATTGAAAATTTTGATCCTTTGTGGGTGAGGTACCATAAGGAGTGGACCAATGGGTACCATCGTCGGACTTGATCTAGGCTTGGCACAAAGTAAAATTAATGTTTTGCAAAATTTTGACCATTTTTTGGGGGAGAAGAAGGAGTGGACCGATGTTCCCCATTTCTGAACTGGAACTAAGTTTGGAAAAAATATTAAAATGTTAAAAGTTTGGTTACTACCTTCGAAAGCTTTCGTTGGCACCAGCTGGCCAGACAGACGGACGGACATTTGCAAATCGACTCCAAATTGTCTAGAACGGCTTTGGTCCAATGAAACCAATATTTCGATGAAGCACATTTTTACCGTATCAAAGTGTATATACCCTCACTATCCGTTAGGCTGAGGGTATATTTACATCAGGGTCCGAATTGTGAAACAACTATCACTACAAATAGATAGATTAGGAACAATCAGATGTTTATTTATCACTATATGTATATTAATTTTGTCATTGCCTATGTTGGGTGGCATGTTGGGAAAGATAGGCACTTGTTATATCCAATGTGGCTGTAATTTGGTATTTTAAGTTCGTTATGTTCAAGGTCCTAGCCCAACCTGAGAGGGTATACATTGGTAATTCTATAAGTATAAAACTCTGCGCTTCATTCCTGAAAAAATACAATATTATGCTTGTTTCTATAATTTGTGCCGGCACCGATAGAAATCGCAGTTATAAGGAGAGCTTTGAGATTTTGCAGAGGCATTACTTTTACAACTAAGATGATTAGATGGTAAAGCTCCCATGAAACGATACAACATACATCAATTCAGAAAATTATCAATACAAGTTTATGTTTTAACATAACCCCCTATATAAATGCCCCGCCCAATTTTCTGTATTTTGAGGCTTATATCCATTCTAACTCCGTGGTTTTGACGGCTGGCATACATCTGCGCAGAAAAAGTAAATATAGGTCTTTGGTTGTCTATGTCTGACTACATTTGAGGCATTTTTCAGCAAAAAATGTTAATTAAATTAATTATCAACCAATTAGCAGATAATTTACAATGACATTTACAAATGTTGAATGCATGGTATACAATTCTTCTCTACCGAAATAGCTGAAATACGACATTCCGCATTAGTGATGAATAAAATAAATCTTCCCAGAAATAAAGGTTTATATCTTCACATAGCCCCAATATAATATTCCAGCCTCATGTTCGGTATTTTTAAGGTTTAAGACAAATCGTCCATTCTTCCTCTGTAGTTTGGTATTTCGTTTTCGCACAGGATAATATATATAAGCAATATATCATCAATTATATAAGGATCTCGATCCCGATTTCAGGTATTTGTTCATATAGTTAAGGGAACTTAACTTGTTCCACAAAAATTTGATGTTTTATCAATATGAATATTTCTAAGGTTCTCAAAATATCAATAAAACTATTTTTTTTTTTAATTACCCATTCCCGTTTTCATATCTATTAATGCAAATCGCACTAATGACTACAAAATACTTTGGCACTTTCTTCAACCACGTGGCGTGTTATAGCCAACCATTACTTAACTTCACTTAGAAATCGCACATTGAAATCCGCATCTCAACTAAAAAGCATTGGTTTTCTTGCATTATTGTTAGGCAAACGCTAAGTCGACCTTCACCTAGACCTCACCTTGGCAACATACTTTGAACTATTTTCAGTGCTTTTGATGTTTATAGGTTCGTGAGCTGCTGTTTTTGCTCTTTTTTCTTTACTTCTTTTTCAAATCAATCTTTGAATACAAGTTCAAAAGGAAAGATCCGCCTTTGTTTAACTTAATTATTGTTTTTTTTTTTGCCACTCCCTTAGATAGGTAAATAGTCGGATTTTGTATTTTATGGCCAAGTGGCTACCTCGCACAATAATAATAAAAAAGAGTAACAATAACAACAACAATAGCAGAAACTAATTATCTTAAGAATTCAATTTATTTTGTTCTTGGCTACTACCAGTGCTGCTGCTGCCTGGTCAAAGACACGAACGACACTTAAGTAGTTTATGATAAGGAAACTTTTGTAAAGTTTATGACGCCAGTCCCGAATGCACACATTTGAGTTATGTCCATGTTCATATTTTTCAATATAAATATATATTCGCATAGCTGTTTTTTGTTATTATCGCCGTTTAAAAATCTTCCATAAAAAGTAACAACTACTTTAGTTGGCCATTATTGTTGTTATCGTTATATAATCAGTCTTTGTACCACCACAACCACACAAAAGGGTAGTCATACTAGCATTTATATAATCGGACATAAGATCAGTCATTGACAGCTGGTAATTATTTTTCCAAACTAACTAATTGTATATATTTAATAAAAATAACAACAATACTGGGCTGAGCTACCCTACCTTAACCAAATCATGGACTTAGATCAGTGGCATGACGACGACTGGTTTATCTTTCATGCCATACCATATTTCATATATAGGAGGAGTTCGAGGTGGTGGTGGTCTGTTTTCTTCCTATTTGCATCTTCTGGTATCCATCTTTAGTGGATGGATTAGCATTTGAAGAAGAAGAAATAAACGTAATTGGGAGGTAACATAAATCAAGGAAGTTTTCCACTGCAATGCAAGTTTGTGCTTTAAGTCTTTTGTTTTTAACACAATACAGTTTCTCCATATTTCATAATTATTACTTTGGATTATGAAAATCTATTTTCCTGACCGCATAGCTGTCAAATATAATTCTGAAAGCATACCATCCTAATGTTTATAGGTGATGTTAGCTTAACCAGTGGTTTTGCATATTTTTTGATAATATTAGTCATTAGCTGATATAAAATCAATGGAAAATCTTATCTGTTTAAATGTATTAGATTTAGTTGAGCATATTGAGTTGATAAAAATAGTTTACGATAAAGCTCAACGAATAGTGTTTACATAGTTTACGATAAAGCTCAACGAATAGTGTTTACATTGAAAAGAGGTATTGTTATCACAACGTATAACAGTAACATAAGTTTGTGTGTCCCTAAAATATTTAACACTACAAAATATTGGAGTAAACCAACCTTTTACCGATCGTCGCATCTGTACAAACTGGATCGGTCCAGCTATGTTGTACGTCCGTCTATCATTACTTGAAAATCGTCATTAACGCCATCTATGAATGGTAAAGACTGGTTAATATCTAAGGGATATTATGGATCAAATTCTTCATAATGTAGCATTCATTCGAAATTTATTATTTAATTTACGAGTCGACAAAATAGGGATGAAAAAGTTGCACCAGAACTTGAGAGAGAATTAAGATATTTAAAAAATATATATATTCCTTATTTTACTAACTATGTGCCACCTCAAAAATAATCTGCGATATCCTCAAAGGGAAATATTAAGATTTTTCTTTATGAACTTTAGAGTTATCGTCATTCATTCATAATCGCCTATAGCGAAGTTGTCCATCTGGATTCTTAATATACTCGTCATGGACTTTCATATCCATATGCAATCATTCTCCCCAAGACATGACCTCAATTTTGTGTCATAGTGTGTTAAGCAGGCAAATGGACCAATAGTTGTGTTTACTTTGAATAATATGGGAAAATGTTTCCACTCCAGGAAGAAATTTCCCAGATGAAAGAGGGAAGCTTAACCTTTAACTGTGCAACATATTATTTGGTTGGATTGGGATATAACTCGTGGTTATATATAGAGCAGAAGTTAACTTACAGTTTGATGACGATAGTTCCTTTCACATTTCCTTATAAAGATAAGGTTACTTTCATGTAAAAATCCTTATCAAAGATGGTCGCAACATTTCATAGTACCCCATATCGTTCTTTCGACCATTTCGAATGCTTTGCTTGCCAACGGTATATATAACTTCCGATTGTGCAATATTATAACACATTCACAATGTTTGTCCCATGGAGACAAACATTTTTATGGCGATCCAGATTGAGGTTAGTATGACGTGTGCAATGTTTTGTGGAAATCGTCTGATCACACTGACTATGGGTATGTTCACCTAAAAAACCTACTATGAAATTTACAAAAGTTAATACATTATGGTACTGAGCCTAAATAACCCATTGTCGGTGGTTGATGTTAATCTGTCCACGAGTTACTTCTCGTCGTCATCCTGCGATCGTGAGCAAACATCTTCTACCGATATGGGTGTTTTGGCATCTGTAGTCGAAGGCATCGCTACAAGCACGCTGCAAATAGGCAAAAATAAATCTGAATTCAAGGACTACTGTGTACGAGCAACCTCAACCCAACCTTTTGAGACAGGTGTGGACTCAAACTCCGAGTCTGAATATGAAGACATGACAAATACAACTGTCTCAAATTGCCGAAGAAATATAGACGCTGATAAGATGATTAATGAAGTGAGCAAGAAAATCGCATAAGCATAATCTTGGTCACAAAAGCGAAAACTAGCCTGGCTCAGGGTGATGATGTAGGTTATAATACTAATAAGACGAGTAATTTATCCGAATATTTCGTGAAAACCAAACTCCAAAATGTCTAACAAGAAATTACGAAAAAGGAAATCCGCGGAAGACTGCGATTCGTAAGGAGCCGCCATCTTATGTAAAAATTGTCATTAGTCATGAAAGAAACGACCTCTGCTAAGCACTGGTCGAGTGAAGGATGCGGCCAACAATCAGAAAAACATACATCGGAGTAACACGGCAACACTGGCTCTGATGGAAATAATAATTAAAGATAATATACGCATCGTATTAATTGGACTGTAAAGAACAAGGTCTCTGGATTAAACCACATAAACTACGATTAATTTTCAGGTTCCCGACCAAGATCTGTCACACAAATTTAAGTTTTCTCTTCTCTCTAAAGTTGTCAACATCGGGTGCGATTTACTGAAGCAAGGAAATGGCAACATTTATCTAACATCAGTCTACTTTCCTTTCGTCTCACCGAAGTACTAATATGTAGCGTAGCTAACTCACAACACATTACGTGGGGATGTAGAAGTATAAACTAAAGAGGCCAGGCCTTCATAGATTTCATCGATACTAACGATATAATAACCCTTAACATTGGCAATTCAGAAACAATTCCAAGACTAATTGGGTATAAAATGTTGGCTGTCCTTACCTGTCACTCCAGCTGATAAGAGTCTAAAAAAGGTGTCCAGAATACCAGTAAGTAAAGTAGTAAAATCGGACAGGGCCGACTATATGATACCCTTCACCACTTTGGGTATATTCTACATATGTGTCCCAATAGACGCCGCTTTTCTTTATAGTTTAGAGTCCTTTGCGTACAATGGGACAAATTTATGTAAATCGATTTGAAGCAAACATGATACACGCTATTCGGTATGCCACAATCTTCAAAATTTAATCTCAATCAGACACCCGTTTGAAATATATATGAAAGCTCTGTCTGCATCTGCCCCAATTTCAAAAAAACGCAATAACGTTGTCCAAAATTTCGTACAAATATATGGAGGCTATATCTAAATCTGAACCGATTTCAATGAAACTGACCAGAGATTAATTTATATTAACTTCAGTACATTGTGTGCCCATCGTACAAACTTTGGTTCTTTAGTGACAATTTACATAAAATCGGAGGAAAATGTATATATGGGAGCTATATCTAAATCTGAACCGGTTTTCAAACTTGGCACATATCATTCTAGACTTAGTTCAGTACTCTATGCCAAATTTCGGGTAAATCGATAGATATATATAGGTTTGGTGCATCATTTACATAAAATCGGACGATAATATATATGGGAGCTATATCTACATCCGAACCGATTTTCACGAAGCTTCGCAGACATCATCTAGACCAATTCAGTAAACTATGCCAAATTTCGTCCAAAACGAAAAATATATAGGGACTTTGGTGCACCATTTACATAAAATTTGACGAAACTACATATGGGAGCTATATCTAAATCTGATCCGAGTTTTCCCAACAGGGTTCGTCCTTGGGCCAAACAAATTTCATCCAAATCGTGCGATCTGTACTTTGTTTACAATTTAATATGCACAGACAGACGGACAGACTGACAGACGATATGCATAAATCGGCTCAGAAAATGATTCTATGCATATTCTCAAAAGTAACCATGGGTCCACCTCGTTTCCTTTTCCCTGTTACAAACATATGCACAACTGCATAGTACCCTGTACCACAGTGTGGTGAAGGGTATAAAATCAAACTACAAACAATTAGGTTGAAAAACATGTAAAAATCCTCAAAATATGGGAGCATTAATTCCCACAGATATAGACAAAATTTTTGCATAATTTCAGCAACATATTTCATTTTAGTTTAGATGTTATCAATTATCACCGCTAAATAAGTGATTTCGACCAATCTGCGTTGTATAAAATTTCGCCTCAACCGGACAAATTTGGGGAATTTGGTGTACCATTTACAGGATGGGAATTTTATATAAATCTGAACTGATTTTCACCAATTTCTATACGAGGTTTTCATTGATCAAAACATACATACCAATTGTAAATTTATGGCTTTCTATGAATGTTTATCTGAGCAAACTCTTCAAACGAACCAGATAGCAACCAAGATCCAAGATAATACCCACTTTATCAATCCAATTTTAAGTCATCGAAATACAATTTTGGATTGGTCTATGTAGGTCAGCTATTTCGGAATAACTACCGTATATAAAAACATTTAATGTTCCTAACTCCTAACTGATTTACTATTAATATAACCCACTCCTTGAATAATAACCTGGTCAACACAAAATTTTCTTACAAAACAACCAAACAATACCCAACGAAAATATATCGCAGCCCACATGAAAACCAAGATGAATGAATGCGAAATAAATAAAATACAAGAAAAACTACAGCAACAATTGCTAACCGCATTCTGTTTGCTGCTGATGATGTTTGAGAGATTTACTCGTTTATTTAGTTTAGGTTTTATTCAAATAGTCCATCAGTCGGACTTTTGTTTGCCTGACTGAAAAATGGTGACTGCACCTGTTTTTGCTTTTTCTATTCTCTGCCATCTCTCATTCACTCCATAAGGAAGACAAAATAGTCAGTTATACCATAGAAAAAATATGTTGGCGCTATTTATAAACGAAGCCAAAGAAAGAACTCAATTTTTGAATATGAATATCACATGGTAATACAGTGGGGATAAGAAAAATCAGGGAAGTAACTTACTACGTGTATTTAAATCGGATGTGAGTTACAAATAATAGTTTAAGAATTTTAACATGTTAATAATAGAACTGATTTTCAAATCCAAATTCAAATAATAGAACTGATTTTCAATCCAACATATTCGGCATAACTTAATTTGGAGAATTTTAGATTTTTTTTTTATTTCATAGAAATAATATTTGCTTTTCCCCCACTGTTCTGAAAATTTCTTCCGTATCACTGGAAGATGTTTATTATTACATTTTAACAAAATATTTATCTTCATGGCCGATGGCCATGGTATTGTATAGATGACTACACTAACGCCAACGTGTTGAGTTATTTTCTCAATATATTTTTTTGGACGGTGCACAGTTTTCAAGTGGGCCTTAGTTTTCCTTTTCTTCTCTATTTTCCATGCTGTTGAGGATTAACGAAACGAATGAAGATACCTCAAAATAATGGCGCCAGCTATGACGTTTGAGCTTTTCCACTTCATAGCAGATTTGTCTTCTAATTTATGAAGGCGTTATTTTGATGGACCATTTATAGACTCGATTCGAATATTCTCATTTGGTAATCCTTTATGATGTCTTTATTATTGCTATTTTTATAATTTGAATATTTTATGTGTAGGATGAAGACATTGATCATTGTCAGGGTGATGAATTTAGGGAGAGCAATGTTAAAATAAATTCGGAAAGCAAGAGAGACTTTTGGAATTCATATATACATTAGACTCAAAGCTAACAAAATACAGGACATTCTAGTCCATTTTGAATAACTTCGGAAAATTTTAAAGAGGAGATTATATGTATGTCGCTTCCACCAAACTTAACCCTCATCACTATAGTCTGTATGCCGATTGACAGACGTAGACTTTTAGTGTATATATTTTTTTAATATTTAAATTAATCGCAATAGGATTTCTCCAAATGCCTTCGGTATAGCATGTCTTCATAATCGAATAATAAATGTAGTAAGGCCACATTTATTATTCGATATTATTCGATTATTTATTATTTGATGTAGCCATGCTCTTCTGCCTGTAGAAATCACGATAAAGCTAGCAATATTTAATATAGATATTTAAAATTTAATTATTTGGTATTGCAAATAGGAAATATCGGTACTTGGACATACTTTCACTTGATCAATATAATCCAATTTTTTATAAAGCCCCCATATAAAGGTTTCGCCCAATTTTCGGCATTTCAAAGGTTGTAGCAAAATTCTCCGTCCGAAGTACTATGGTGGCTTGATATACATCTACACATTTGGAGGCAGAAAACTGTCAATATAGGACCATATTTTAAAATAGCCCCTAATATATACGTTTACCTTAAAGGTTTAAAATGACAATTTGCTTTGCTACTAGACCGACCGACCGATTTGCAATGACGCCATTCCTTAAACAATAACTACATAGGCTTTTTAACATTAGGGTCAAAACAAACCCATTTTGCGCCCATAAGTAATTAATACAACTCTTTGTTTTAATCAATCTTAGTTTTTTTTCTATTAACAATTATTCCCACACTTGGTAAAATTAATGGAAACGACATAACATTTGTTATACTACAAATGTTAACGACTAACGGTACATTTTGAAAATAATTATTTGCGGTTGCCAGAAACAGCAACAACAGCCACAGACAAAAAAAGAAAACTTGTCAATATTCCAGCGAAAGTGTTAAATCACTAGCACTCCCACCCCATATGCGGAACGGTGCGAAAAGCCAAACCCATTTCAACACAACTGATATCAGCACCAGCTCTCAACGCTAGCAAAACATTTTGAGTTCTTGTACTGGAGTTCCTGTTGACTCTCGGCTTCTAGAGACAACAGCCAAAGCAACAACAACAAATTGTAGTTCGTAGCAGCAGGAAAAAACAGATCTGTTAAATCTGCGACAGTTTTTATGCAAAATAATTGCTTTAGTTTCTGCCAGTTTTTGTTGTTGCTGTTCTTGCTAGTATTTTCTTTGTGACAGAGCCTAAAAATGGGGAAAAATACTCAAAAATAAAAATTGACAAAATGTCAGCTGTCTGGTGGCTGTGTCGTTTCTGGTTGCTTCTAATGTTTTGAAGCACTTGAAGCAGCACACAAGAAACAACAACTTACGCTCAACGTCCATAGAAATACGTGTCAGATTTAAATCACAAACTAAAGTGAAATACAGTCATTGCAACCAGAACAGCGACAGCAACAACAACAATAACAATTCGTAGTCTTTACCACCATTTTTGGTAACACTTTGGCTTTTGATGTTGTTGCAACAATGATCATGTCGTTGTTGTTATTAGTATTATTGTTGTTGATTCTACTATCAAGAGTCTGGCGAGATAATGCATGGTTGGGATATTATGACGATCTTAAGATACATAGTTCACGAAATTATATACGTAGAACGGGATATATCGGTCCATGCTTTTTTATGGACTCGCCATATAACGGCAATGATAAATTTTCCACATTTTATAGGATTTTAGCAAAATGTTTCAATAATTTTTATTATTGGTCCACTTTTGGGCTTTGCCAGACGTTTCAACCGAATCTAGATATTTGGATGGTCATAATTTATTTTTTCAAGCTAAATTACTGTAGCGGCAACGAATGGTAAGGAGCCCCCCATCTTATGCAAAGGTTACAGAGACGATCTGTGCTATGCAGTGATCGATAAAAAACAGTGCGTCTGGAAAACTGAAAAAAAAAAATCTTGGAGAGTCCACTTCTAAGGGTCGAGTGTCTATTGCAAGGGGCCATTAATCTGAAGTTGTTTAAAGAGGGGGACTAACTAATGCTAAAGTTTGAGTCATCAAATAATATAGAACCTCTGATAAAACAATCGTCATATTGTCACAATAAATAAGACAATCAAACTTAAGCTGGTGAGGAAAAGGGGCCTTCCTCAATTACAAAAGGCAACGGTCTTCGTTAGAGTTTGCGGCAGCGAACTCACGACGGAACGCATGCTCATACTCATGCCTTTGATCTACAAAATAGGACACTGCTGGTGAAGAAATGGGAAGTCTTTCACAGGGAGGAGAAAGAAGATGAAACTCTATCTGTGTGTTGCTAGACAGATCTTGATTGACAAGTCGGATCAAGAGTAGGGACAAGGATTACTACGTGTCCAACGTGGTCTTCTTCAAGATTGGAAAGACGAGGATTGGAAAGGAGGATACCATAAAGTTTAGCGAAGAAAAAAACCCAGCAACAAAAGTAAGGTAGCCGAGGAGAAGATAACCGACTCCCGTTTACTGGAGGACAATTGAAAGAGGTCATCCAGATAAACTTCCATCGGTGTGAAACTGCTGATTTGGCTCTGATGGAAAGAAAAATTAAATATAATAAAGGTAGATGTAATAAAATATTAAAAACGTGGTCTCCCGATTTAACCACATAAATTACCAACTGTTTCATGCAAACACAGGTTCCTGACCAAGAAATTTCGTTAATACTAAAAAGAAATCCATTATTTTTATATGAACTATAGGACTTTATTTAACATGCTTCGGAATGTTCGATTTGTTGCCATTCTAAATGTAACTTCATAATGCCTCTCTCATAGAAGTCCTGCTCTCTATTTGCAGAAACCTCTAGTAGTCCATTTTTACAATCCTCCCTAGAAACCATTTTTTATACCCTTCACCACACTGTGGTACAGGATATTATTTCTTTGTGCATATGTCTGTAACAGGTAAAAGGAATCGAGATAGGCCCATGGTTCCTTTTGAGAACATGCATAGAATCACATTTATGCATGTCCGTCCATGTATTTTTGTGAGCAAAGTGCAGGTCGCATTTATGATGCGAATTGGATGAAATTTGGCACAGCCCCTCAGTTTTGCCCAAGGACGAACCCTATTGAAATTTGGAGAAAATCGGTTCAGATTTAGATATAGCTCCCATATATATTTTCGTCCGATTTTAGGTAAATGGTGCACCAAAGTCCCTGAAAATCATTAGATTTGCACGAATTTTGGCATAGCATACTAAATTAAGTGTAGAATGACGTGTGCTACATTTCGTGCAACTCGGTTCAGATTTAGATATAGCTCCGATTTTAAGTAAATCGTGCACCAAAGTCTCTGAGAATCATTAGTTTTGCACGAATTTTGGCATAGCGTACTGAATTAAGTGTATAATGACGTGTGATAAGTTTCGTGAAAATCGATTTAGATTTAGATATAGCTCACATATATAGTTTCGCCCGATTTTAGGTAAATGGTACGTCAAAGTCCCTGCAAATCTTTTGATTTGCACGAATTTTGGCATAGCGTACTCAATTAAGACTAGAATAATGTGTGCAAAGTTTCGTGAAAATCGGTTCAGATTTAGAGATAGCTCCCATATATATATATATATATATATATATATATATATTCGTCCCATTTTATGTAAATTCTGCACCAAAGCCCCCTATATCTTTCGATTATAGCGTACTGAATTACGTCTAGAATGATGTGTCAAGGTCCCTGCAAATCTTTCGATTTTTACGAATTTCGGCCTAGCGTACTCAATTAAGACTAGAATGACGTGTGATAATTTTCGTTAAAATCGATTCAGATGTAGATATAGCTCCCTTATATAGTTTCACCCGATTTTAAATTTTAAACTGTGCAGCATACCGAATATCGTGTGTCAAGTTTGCTTTAAATCGATTTACAAAATTTAGCATAGGTTGCAGGATGACATTGTAGAAATTGATGTTAGTCGGTTTAAATATAGATAAAGATCACATATTTAAGTTCGTTCAATGTCAATTTTCCTTCAAAAACGCGAAGTCTTTTAGGAGACATATGTAGAATATACCCAAATTGGTGAAGGGTCCCTGCAAATCTTTCGATTTTTACGAATTTCGGCCTAGCGTACTCAATTAAGACTAGAATGACGTGTGATAATTTTCGTTAAAATCGATTCAGATGTAGATATAGCTCCCTTATATAGTTTCACCCGATTTTAAATTTTAAACAGTGCAGCATACCGAATATCGTGTGTCAAGTTTGCTTTAAATCGATTTACAAAATTTAGCATAGGTTGCAGGATGACATTGTAGAAATTGATGTTAGTCGGTTTAAATATAGATAAAGATCACATATTTAAGTTCGTTCAATGTCAATTTTCCTTCAAAAACGCGACGTCTTTTAGGAGACATATGTAGAATAGTCGGCCCAGTCCGACTTTGTTACTTTCCTTACTGGTTTATCATTAAAGAAATTTTGCAATGCAAGAAAAAGATGATAACACTGTGCTACAAACAACAAAAAAATTATTCAGGGGTTCTAATGTGCCAATTCTGTTGGAGTCCCTGGACCACGAAAATCCCTTTGGTTTTTCTGGGTCACTTCGAAAATTAGGTTTATAACGGTAAATGTAGAGAAGAACGTGGTCTCATAGATTTTCAATTTGAAACGCAGATAGCTTATTTACTTTATAACGGATTTATGTTATTTCTTTTTTTCTTTCGAACGGCTTATTTAACGGTCCGAAACAAAATAAATTTTGTCTTTTTATGGGTATTTTTTCATATTTCAACCGCTGTAACTCAGCCAATGCTCAACCGTTTTACCAAGTATATATCTTGTTTGAAAGGAAAAATTCTACTCTTCGAAAGAAAAAAAGAATAATAATGTTATTCGTGTTTCAAATTGAAAATCTATGAGACCACTTTTTCTCTAAAGGTAGTTTCGTGGTCCAACTAAACAGAATTGGTACATTAGAACCCCTGAATAATTTTCGTGTCGCACAGTGTAATCGATTGGTGCGATTAAAATTTCCTAACCAAACTATATCAATTCCTCGACCGCCGGCTGTATGTACGAATGTGTAGTCATTACATGTGGCAGACACTTAATTAAAATAGACACAAAGTTTTTGTTGTACGTACTCGTACTTACGTTCGCACACACGTTTCTGTTGCAGCATGGATATTCAGTAAGTCAGGCTGACAAACCACCATATCCAGGGAGGCAACCAAATAGCCTGCCAGCCAGCCAGGCTGGCAACTGAACAACTCACAAAAAAAGTAACCAAAAATCTTTTGCACGTCAAACACACCCATTTTGTTACAATTTTTCTTTGGCTACATTTTATTTTGTTTGTTTTGTTGTTGTCGGTTGGTGATGTTGTTGCACTGGCAGTAGTGTTGTTCATTTGTTGTTGCAAGTTATTTGAATGGAGTTAACAACAACATATTTTTTTATATAAAAAAGAAAAACCTATGAAAAAAAAGTCATAGCAAAAAAAAAAAAACTATCGAGAGACCCCCATTCGTCGCACTGACAGTTTGACAAAAAATCTTTGATTGTTTTCGCTATATGGGTGAGGAGAAGAAGAAGAAGAGGGGCGTAGTTGTAGTTGCAGGTAATTTATGTATGTTTCCCTCAAAATGTTAATGGTCAATCAAGTAGGTTAATTATAAATCGTTTTTTGCTATGCTTTATGTAATAAATATTTTTTTGTTTTGTTTTTTTGGTTGCTGATATTGATGTATTATGAAATCGGGTTAAATTTTATGTCAATGTAGTTTCACCAAAAACAGCGAAGAAACATTGTTTGGTCAGTTTGAAAAGAAGGAGCTACTTTTTAGCAATTAAATGTTTAATAATGTGCAACAAATAAAATTGAACGATCAATGTAAAGTGTCTGGTTTGGGGTTTTTATGAGCAATTGCAATAATTGGAATGCAAAAAATAAACGGAAGCAAAAAATCGAAAGGCATGAAGAAACACAGTCTTTGGAGATAGTCGTATTTAAATTTTCGCCATAGCAAGATCATTCAAAAAATGTTAAATAACAACAACTTAAAGTGCTCGTTAGGTGAAAAAATATTGTTTTCGAAGCTTATATAGGAAAAATTGTTCAATGGGAATGTAAAATGAAATCGGTTGCTTTATTTTACTATATAGGTATTTTGTTTGATATCAGACTGCCACATTCATAAACGAAGTTGGATGACCCATTCCATTTATGGGTACCTATCTGAAGGTACCTATCTAAAAACTTCCAATATTTGACAATATATTCTAGCTTGTACTGATTTAAGCTATTTTCTTTCTTCTATTCTTGTTTTACGTTTATAGCGTTAATATATTCGTAAATTCGAAGATCAGCCACACTTATTATACACCTAATGTTTTCTTGTTTGTTTCTTCGTGTGTTATACATATCTATCTTTTATTTGGCTTGGATTATAATTTATCAAATAATGTGTTGTTGACATTTTTTATAATGTTCGTGTCTCATATCTATTAGCAGATATTAATGTAGACATTTTTATCATTTTCTGAATCTGAATGCTATTAAGAAACCTTTGAATTATAATTTCGGTCGTTTGATGGAAAGGTCTGCAAAATAAATTAAAGAAAAAGGTAGCATGTGCATGTCTGTGTACGAGTATGTTAAAAAGAAAAGTAAAACTCATATACATGTTCGTGTCTTAAGTCTTTCGTTTTGTGTGCTACTAATTTTTGATGCCAAAATTGATGACATTAGATAACTAATCTATGCAGAAATTAACATTAGCCAATATGTTTAAAGCTTTTCAACTCATATCTAACATCACAAAATTTTTGGTAAGCAGCATTATTTTTTAATTTATCTATTTAGGCTAAAAAAGGGTGGTAAGTTAATGGTATAGAAGTAACCAATGGTGCAACTTCATCCCATTCAAATTAAATCAAAATATTTTTTCTACTACAACACATTGTAAAAGTTATCTTTTATCAAAAAAAAAAAAAAAAAATGTTTTCGAGAAAAAATAAACAAAACGTAAAACCCAAGTGGGAACTGGGAGAGTAGGCAGACAATAACAACAAAATAAAAGCATAAAACTGACCCCGTGCCAACATCAATCAAATGTCAATGTTCCAAATATTTTGGCCATTGTTGCCCTTTATTTGTTAACTTGACTGTTGTTTTCTTCAACATCGTGCCAAATACAAATGAATGTTAGAGGAGGATATACAGTCGTGTTAAAAAAAGCGTCACAAATCACATTTCGTATATATTTGACACATTCAATATAATATAAATAAACCAGCAATAAATTTTTCAAAGTTGACTAACAATTATATAAAAAACGACCGATATTGATACACTTTTTGGTGTACGGGAGCTAACATAATACAATTTTTTATATAATAATTCATTTTATTTCCATTTTTATATCCTTCACCACACTGTGGTACAGGGTATTATGTCTTTGTGCATATGTTTGTAACAGGCAAAAATAATCGAGATAGACCTATGGTTCCTTTTGAGAATATGCATAGAATAACTTTCTGAGTCGATCTATGCATGTCCGTCTGTCCGTCCGTCCATGTATTTTTGTGAGCAACGTACAGGTCGCATTTATGATCCGAATTGGATGAAATTTGGCACAGCCCATTGGTTTGGCCCAAGGACGAACCCTATTGAAATTGGGAAAAATCGGTTCAGATTTAGATATAGATCCCATATATAGTTTCGCCCGATTTTAGGTAAATGGTGCACCAAGGTCCCTGAAAATCATTAGAATTGTACGAATTTTGGCATAGCGTACTGAATTAAGCCGACAATGATTTGTGCTAAATTTCGGGAAAGTCGGTTCAGATTTAGATATAGCTCCCATATAATTTCGCCCGATTTTAGGTAAATGGTGCACCAAAGTCCCTGAAAATCATTAGATTTGCACGAATTTTGGCATAGCGTACTGAATTAAGTCGACAATGATGTGTGCTAAATTTCGGGAAAATCGGTTCAGATTTAGATATAGCTCCCATATATAGTTTCGCCCGATTTATGTAAATGGTGCACCAAGGTCCCTGAAAATCATTAGAATTGTACGAATTTTGGCATAGGGTACTGAATTAAGCCGACAATGATTTGTGCTAAATTTCGGGAAAGTCGGTTCAGATTTAGATCTAGCACCCATATATAGTTTCCCCCGATTTTAGGAAAATGGTGCACCAAAGTCCCTGAAAATCATTAGATTTGCACGAATTTTGGCATAGCGTACTGAATTAAGTCGACAATGATGTGTGCTAAATTTCGGGAAAGTCGGTTCAGATTTAGATCTAGCACCCATATATAGTTTCCCCGATTTTAGGTAAATGGTGCACCAAAGTCCCTGAAAATCATTAGATTTGTACGAATTTTGGCATATCGTACTAAATTAAGTCGACAATGATGTGTGCTAAATTTCGGGAAAATCGGTTTAAATTTAGGTATAGCTCCCATATATAGTTTCGCCCGATTTTAGGTATATGGTGCACCAAAGTCCCTGAAAATCTTTCGATTTTCACGAATTTTGGCACAGCGTACTGAATTAAGTGTAGAATGACGTGTGATAAGTTTCGTAGAAATCGTTTCAGATTTAGATATAGCTCCCATTTATACTTTCGCCCGATTTTAAGTAAACGGTGGACCAAAGTGCTTGAAAATCATTAGATTTGCACGAATTTTCGCATAGCGTACTGAATTAAGTCTAGAATGACGTGTGCTAAGTTTCGTAAAAATAGGTTCATATTTAGATATACCTCCATTATGTAGTTTCACCCGATTTTTGGTAAATGGTGCGCCAAAGTCGCTGCAAATCTTTTGATTTGCACGAATAATGTGTGCAAAGTTTCATAAAAATCGGTTCAAATTTAGATATAGCACCCACATATATTTTCGTCACATTCTATGTAAATGCTGCACCAAAGCCCCCTATATCTTACGATTTTGTGTACAGCGTACTGATTTACTTCTAGAATGATGTGTGCAAAAGTTTCGTGAATATCGGATTAGATTTACAAACATCTTCTGTATATATTTTCGTCCGGTTTTTTATGGTGCACTAAAGACCCCTAGCTAGGCCGAATGACACAACGTACTGAAATTAATATAAATTAATCTCTGGCAACTTTCCTTGAAGTCGGTTCAGATATAGATATGGCATAGCTTCCATATATAATTTCGACTTATTCATGTTTATTGTACACCAAACAATCAATGGGTGTTTGATTAAGATTAAATTTAAATTTTTACCGAATAGCATAGGTAGCAGAATGACATGTGTAGGGATTGATGTTAGTCGGTTTTGATATAGATAAATATAACTTATTTAAGTTCGTTCAATTTCATGTCAATGCTCATTCGAACAGGCGACGTCTTTTTGGATACATATGTATAATATGTCCAAAGTGGTGAAGGGTATCATATAGTCGGCCCAGTCTGACTTTACTACTTTCCTTACTGGTTTGTTAATACGCCAATTTCTAATCTGGATACAATGCTTACATTTAGCACAGACCACCTTTTGTGGAACAATCCTATCATCATAGACCACGAACAGAAAAAGACTACCCGTCGATCGGTCTATTTTGGTATCCAAAACTGGTATGTACGATGAATATTGTACAACCTTGCAAATTATATCAGCTATGTAGCAAAAGGTATCTAACTAAGAACTAACAACATCAATTTTTTAGACTACATGTCTGCAGTAAAATCAAGGAATATTTTTCTTGAACATTTTGTCCGTATAAACAAGGTGGAGTAATTTTTTATTATATTTATTATTTATGGAGAAGTATGATGTACCTCTATAGCCGATTGTGGCACCAAGTCTATTGCTAGTAAACATATTAAGGTCTCAAACTATAGTCTATTCGCTTTATATATTGGATCATATCGGATATTCCATATAAAATATACTCGTTGTGGATTTACAAATGTTTTCACATTGTGGAATAGGTACAAGTAGGAGTGGACCGGTGTAGACCGAATTTAATCTAGATTACGTTAGATTGAATCACATTTCCAATGTTAGGACAAACTCCTATGCCTATATGTGGCCTGTTATGTGCTCCAAAGAAGGAAGAAATTTAAAAGAAGTCATCTTTGGATTCGATTCTCCTAAACTTCTACGAATTCTATTTTATTTTCTGAAGTTCTTCGGATTTTTCCCATTCACACCCCCTAAGGTCGGTTATTTCACGAAAGGCTGGGAGTGGCACCTAACTTTCGCTGTCTAGCTCTACACTAGTTGCTTCCCAAATATGTTTGTGGGTTTCTGTTGGCCATCACCTCAGACGAGCGACGTAGCCAGAGGAGAGGAACTGGGGCCCGGGCCCCCCTGAAATTAATTTTTTTCACAGTAAATTTATGTTTGCAACAGCGAATTTTTTCATTTTGTACTTTGGTTTTGTGTTCTTAAATGAACCAGTAAGAAAAAAAGTCGGAAGGGGCTGTTATATGATACCTTTCACCACTTTGGGTGTAATATCCTTTAGATAGAACAGACATAGCATATTTGGAGCAAAAAATGCGTGAGAGCTATATATAAATGGACCTATGTGTGCAACGGTGGCATCCACAATTTGGTATGCTGCAACACAGTGCGCTATCCAAAATGTAATTCGACACAAAATCCAATACACGCTATTCTAGGTTCCATTGGATACGTTGTGCACTAATCCGTCCTAAGCGAAAAAATTTTAGTTATTTGGTACAAGATTAAGATGAAATCGAATGAAAATATATATGGAAGCTATATCTAAACATGAATAAGCTATGCAATATTTCATGTAAAGCGAGCAGACAAAGACGCCTCCTTTTCATTAAATCGGACAAAAATATATGAGGAATCTAATAGAACTGGATCTATAGTGCATCGATTTCAAACTTAACAAAAAGCAATCTACACTAAATTCCATACACGCTGTTAAATTTCGTGAATATAGAAAAAACATTGACTACTTGGTGCGTCATTTACATACAATCGGACAAAAATATATATAGGGGCAATATATAAATACGAACCTATTTCAACACAACTTTACGGATGTCAACCTGTTGTTACTTCAATACGCTATGCAAAATTTTGTCTCAATTGGACAAACATTGACAGTATGGTGCACCGTTTATATAAAATCGGACGAAACTATATATGGGAGCTATATGTAAATTCGAACCGATTCCAACAAAACTTCGCATACATCAATCCGGACCTAATTCAGTAAGCAGTAAGAAATTTTGTCTCAATCGGAAAAATATTGGCAGTATGGTGATCCATTTACTTATGGGAGCTATATCTAAATCGGAACCGATTCCAAGAAAACTTCGCATATATCAGCTAGGACCTAATTCAATACTCTGTTCAAAATTTTGTCTCAATCAGACCATTTGGGATACCATTTACATAAAATCGGGCGAAACTTTATATGGGAACTATATCTAAATCTAAACTGATTACAAAAAAACTACGCACATATCAATCAGCACCTAATTAAGAACTCTGTGCAATAGTTTGTCTCAATTGGAGTAATACTAGCTGTTTGGCGCATCACTTACATAAAATCGGAGGAAACTATATATGGGAGCTATATCTAAACCTGGACCGATTCAGTATGCTGTGCAAAATTTTGTCTCAACCGGACAAATATTTGCAGTATGATGATCCATTTACATAAAAACGGACGAAACTGTATATGGGAGCTAATCTAAACCTGAACCGATTCCAACAAAACTTCGCATATATCAGTCAGGACCTAATTCAGAACTCTTTGCAAAATTTTGTCTCAAACGGAGCAATATTGGGCGTGTAGCGCACAAGTTACACAAAATCGGACGAAACTATATATTGGATATGAACCGTTTTCGATAGGATTCGTCTTTGGGCCAGATAAGTGACCTGTGCCAAATTTCATCCAACAGATCCACGTTGGATCCACGCACGGACGGACATGCATTAATCGACTCAGAAAGTTTTTCTATTTATATTCTCAAAATGAACCATGGATCTATCTCGTTTCCCTTTGCCTGTAACAAACATATGCACAAAGACATAATACCCTGTACCACAGTGTGGTGAGGGGTATAAAAATACCAGTTCCGACGTTCCTGCTAACAGGGAGCCATCTCAATAACAATAGTTACCAGGGGGCATATCTGGGCCCTGTCTGGCATCACAGTTTTACATGTTGTGTCTAATCTTATTTCTGGTATATGCTCCGACCCAAACCCGATTGCGGCCTTAATTATATTTTGGTGCGGTCTATTGTATCCGTTATCGACCTACTCGATAATATATCCAATAAAATATTTTTAAGTTTTGAAGTTATGAAAACTTAAAAATATTTTATTGGATTGGATCAATCGGATTTATGTACAATACAGTCTCCAAAGATCTAGTTGGTGTTGTCCTCATTGCCCCACATATATAATACCTAGGTAGTAGGTTCTCTGCATTTTCTGTAACGATTTTACATTACATTTTTGTTGTCCAATGCGGATCAGCTAATCAGACATACAGACTGCCTGAAACAGATTTCACCCAAAACTGCATCGAAAAATTATCTTTCAAAAAATTTCAATATCGAACTATGTTTCGGCCTCGATTTTGTTGTTGTTAGTTTTTCAAAATCGTTTAGTTTTTTATTTGAATATTAAACAAGCTATTAAAAGTCATAGGATAGGTGGGAAGTATGCAATTTCATATATAAATCGAAAATAAACAAACTTTATTGCTATAATTAGCAACACAGCTGTTCATTTGAATATAAGGCATAAGGTAAAAAGGCGCTAACATTATTGTTGCCTTACATTCTTAGGCCGCTTGGTATGGGGTGTTGTGGCATGGCAGGCTGTTTCATTTCAACTGAAGAATAACAATACACGATTTTTGATATGTTTTGTCTAGCCGGATTTGTAATCCATTGATATAGCGTCTAAAAATATATTTATTATTAACAATAGATTTGAAGTTTTATTATTTCGTCTTGCAAATGGGGTGGAGATGTATTATTTGGCTCAGTTTTAGTTTTTTTCTTCTTTTTGGGGATCGTTTATTATTAGCCTCTTGGCGTATGCCATAAGGTCTGCAAGGGTATTCAAAAGGCGTTAACCATTTTCATATTGAATTTCATCTTTGTTATTGCCCTCCGGACAATTGAATACACGCAGTTAATCAACTTATTTTTTGCTTGGCAATTTATTGCCGGACAGACTCTCGTGGCTTCGGTGGTGGATTTACTGGTTGCCGATATCGTGTTCGCAACAATGAAAAAAGTATAACAATTAGCCCGATAATATTGATTTGTTAACAGCCTACCTGGCACCGAACAAAAAATTGAAATAAATGTTTTCATATCAAGACGTTGAAATAAAGAGGCTTTTTGACTTCGAGAAAACTGAAACCCTACTGGTTTTTAAAAATTTGTTTTTTTTAGCTGTGCGTGTATTAAAATGAGTTGTTGTAAATATTGATTGATTCATTCTTCATTGTTACTGTATGTGTGTGTGTGTTTTGTCTTTTTTGTTACAGGCAAAAAATTCCATTGAATATTTAATTAAAATAAGGCTTAAGGCCTGTAATCTATAATGTTTTTAGGCCTGTTATTAACGTGTCTATCCAAGGCATAAAAAATATTTGTTTCATAGTGGATTACGTATTTTGTGTCTCCTTGTGATTTGAATTTTTTTCAAATCTATGTAATTTTTAGTAATTTTCTCTTACTCGAAATAAAAAAATATTCCATTCTGTGTTGAACATTTTTTCATTTTGTTTTACAAGTTTATTGCAAATGTTTGACATAGTTTTAGCGGTTTATTGAAATTACATATATTATTATAGACTGTAGACTATGACAAATATTTGCCATTACGCACGTAACGAAAAATATATGATACGTTTTATACAATTGTATGTAATGAATTCCTAGGTGTCTGAAATTCTCAAGGTATTAAGTACTTTTCATCTTCAGCTGATGTTATAGAAAAACCAATTACAACTCCTTTTGAGACTTCGCTGTACTAACCTAACACTGCTCATACCAATTAATAACGATATTGCCTATAATAGATCTGGTGCCAAAAATACCCTGGTACCATATGGAAACTAAATTTTATCTCATTTGGGTTTAGGGTATTATGTCTTTGTGCATATGTTTGTAACAGGCAAAAGGAAACGAGATAGACACATGATTTCTTTTGAGAATATGCATAGAAGCACTTTCTGAGTCGATTTACGCATGTTCCTTTGTCCGTCTGTCTGTCCGTTCGTTCGTCCGTCCATGTATTTTTGTGAACAAAGTACTGGTCGCATTTATGATGCAATTTGGATTAAATTTGGCACAGTTCACTTATTTGGCCCAAGGACGAACCCTATTGAAATTGGTAAAAATGTTAGGTAAAAAGTTCACCAAGTCCCACTATATATCCTTCGATTTTCACGAAATTTGAGATTTAAATATAGCTCTCATATATATTTTCCTCCGATTTTAGGTAAATAGTGCACCAAAGTCCCTTTATATCCTTCGATGTGGGCGAAAATTGGTATAGCATACTGAATTGAGTCTAGAATGACGATCTCCCACATATAAATATATATTGATCTCCCACATATAAATATATATTCGTCCGATTTTACATAAATGGATCACCAAACTCCTAATGTTTGTCCGATTAATACGAAATTTTGCACAACGCATCATATTGAGACTTGGCCAGTAAGGAAAGTAATAAAGTCGGACTGGGCCGACTGTATGATACCCTTCACCACTTTGGGTATATTTTGCATATGTATTCTAACAGACGTCGTCTTTACGAAGAACATTGACATGAAATTTAACGAACTAAATATGCGACTTTATCTATAAGTATCGTAAAACGACTAACATTAATCCCCACCAAATTTCGTACAAATTGAAGGAAAGGAAGGGACTTTGGTGCCCTATTTACCTTAAATTGGACGAAAATATTTAGGGTAGCTATATCTAAATCTGAACCGATTTCTTTCAATTTCAATAGGGTTCGTCCTTGGGCCGAATATATGAGCTGTGCCAAATTTCATCCAATTCGGATAATAAAAGCGACCTGTACTTTGTTTACAATTTAACATGGACAGACGGACGGACATGCATAAATCGACTTAGAAAGTGATTCTATGCATATTCTCGAAAGGAACCATGTGCCTATTTCGTTTGCTTCTGCCTGTTACAAACATATGCACAAAGACATAATACCCTGTACCACAGAGTGGTAAAGAGTATAAAAAACGTTATAGTTACCATATATTTCAAACGTGTGTCTGATTGAGATTAAATTTTTAACAGTGCAGCGTACAGAATACCGTGTATCAATTTTGGCACGCAGACTCTAAATATTCCCGAATGGAATTATATTTAGCATATGTTGTAGAAAGACATCCATATACATCCAGACATCCAGAAAGCATACATATTGCAATATACCCAAAGTGGTGAAGGGCATCATATGGTTGGCCCAGTCCGACTTTACTACTTTCCTTATTGGTTAGACTGTGTATTGATTTCGTCTAGCCCGTTTATACCTAATTAACGGAAAAACCCGTGAGCGGAGCAGTATAGTCGGACGGAGCCGACCATATGATACCCTACACAACTTCCACGAAAATCTAACATTCTGCGGCACAACATTCTGAGGTATGGTAATATTTCGTGATATTTGCACCCTCTTGATCGACTAGTGGTCAACCACCTAATATTACTAATATTCACTAAAGCTCTTCTAACTACTTGTCCAGATTCCCTTCAACGTGGGTTGTGTTTTGATGTTCAGCTGTGGCCTATAGATCGACTCGAAAAAACACACAAAAAAAATAAGTTTTCGGTTCACTCCACCCCAATATTATAATATGATCATCACCGAAAATTATAGGCATTATCCTTGACCATACCTGGATCCTCAAGGAAAATTTCAAAGCGATCGGCGCTATATTTCCGACATCTGATGTGGTAATGGGTTACTAAATAATATCTGAATACGTAAGCACCTGTAAATATTTAAGTGTAACTCCCTCATCCGAGTACATACTTCAAGATAATTGGTATCAATTTAAAGGTCAACCACTCCTCTCCGATATAATAAATCAACCTCTCGGGTCTATGTCCTTCAGGAGTAAATATATATACTATAGAATACAAATTTTGTCATTTTTCACACAAAAGTCTGGGTCCATTTGACCCGCCAAATATTTGCCGATCTTTATTAAAACAGGCATTCTTATTCTTTGGCCCAATCCCCTTCTCCATGTAAAATTTCACGATGTTCGGACCATACTTGCGGCCTCTGGAGCGAACAGAAAAACGGACAAAAATTTAGTACTTGGTCCATTTCATCCCCTGAGTATTAACCTATCTTTACCAAAAACAATAGGGGTCTTCATTGGCCAGAACCCATCCTACATGCAAAATTTCGTAAAGATTGATCCATAACTGTGGCCTGTATCGTGTTTACAAATTATAATTGACAGACGGACGGACGGACGGACGGACGGACGGACGGACACACATGCTTAGATCGACTCAGCTAGTCGAGATATGACGATCGGTATACTTAAAGGTGGGTATAGGACCAATATTTCGCTGCGTTACAAACTCTTGGGGCTGCACAAAGCTATAATACCCTGCCAACATAGTTGTGTAGGGTATAATTACAAGTGACAATTTTGGTTTACATCGGTTCCGCTTTTAATTATACCCTACACAACTATGTTGTCAGAGTATTATAGTTTGTGCAGCCCCAAAAGTTTGTAACGCCGCGAAATAATGGTCCTAGACCTTTAAGTATACCGATCGTCATATCTCGACTAGCTGAGTCGATCTAGACATGTGTATCCGTCCGTCCGTCTGTCAATTATAATTTGTAAACAGGATACAGGCCACATTTATGGATCAATCTTTACGAAATTTTGCATGTAGGATGGGTTCTGGCCAATGAAGACCCCTATTGTTTTTGGTAAAGATAGGTTAATACTCAGGGGATGAAATGTACCAAATACTAATTTTTTGTCCATTTTTCTGGTCGCTCCAGAGGCCGCAATTATGTGTCCGTCCGTCCGTCCATTATAATTTGTAAGCACGATACAGGCCACAGTTATGTACCAATCTTCACGAAATTTTGCATGTAGGATGGGTTCTGGCCAATGAAGACCCCTATTGTTTTTGTAAAAAATCGGTTAGTATTTAGGGGATGAAATGGACCAAAAATTTTATTTTTGTTGCTCCAGAGGCCGCAATTATGGCCCAAACACCGAATTTGTGAATGGAGAAGGGTATCGGGCCAGAGAATAAGCATGCATGTTTTGATAGATAGGTCAATATTTAGCGGGTCAAATGGACTTTTGTGTGAAAAACTACAAAATTTATATTCTATAGCGTATATATTTACCCCTGAATAACAAAGACCCGATAAGTTGATAGTATATCCAAGAGGAGTGGTTGACCTTTAAATTTATACCATTTATATGGTTGCATGTACTCAGATGTGGGAGTTACACTTAAATATTTACAGGTGCTTACGTATTCATATATTATTTAGTAACCTAGTACCAGACTGGAGGGCGGAAATATATGTTCCATGAGCTTCCAGTCATGGTCAAGGACAACGCCTAACATGTTAGGTAAGGATGAGATAATAATTTTTCGGATAAGTGGACCAAAAACTTAATTATTTGTACTTTTCAAGTCGAAAGCCGAACATCACAACACAACCCACGGTGAAGGGAATTTGGACAAGTAATTAGAGGGGCTGTACTGATTATTAGCAACATTTGCTGACCTCTAGCCAGTCAAAAGTGTGCAAATATCGCGAAATATTGCCCAATCTCAGAATATAGAACCACAAAAAGCTAGATTTTCATGGAAGTTGTGTAGGGTATCGTATGGTCGGCCCCGTCTGACAATACTGCTCCGCTCACTGGTTTTAATTTGTTATGAGATATTATTTGAATTTCGATCGGACCAAGAAATGCCATTTCTTGGCTTATAAAACATTGTATGCAAAATAATTAAATTTCATATTGCTGCACAGTTCTGTAAACGAGCTAAACTCCACATTGTTGGCATTCGTTTTTTTTTTTCAAACCCGTCAAACCAAATGAAGACATTTTAAACGTATGCAAACAAATTCTAATTTTAATTTTTTATTTTCATTGTGATATTTTACAAATTATATGAGCTTTTCAGATTAGCAGACACACTTTTATATACACATAATAAATTGCCTGCCTATGTCCATGGTTAGAGGTACAATTCTTCTTTTAAACAGCTCACATCTGAAAAATACTCTCGGCCATGGGACATTCTAACACATCCATCTCTTCAATTCGTTGTAGTTTTTTTTTTTTAGTCTGGCGAGTTGCATGGCTGGCTGACTGGTAATAGAAACACTCTAAGGCTTTCCTTTTGACCATTTTTGATCAAAATATGTTTAACAATGCTAATGATGCAAAATGACTTTAACGGTTCTTCACAGCAGGCTGGCTAGCTGAGTGGATGGTTGCAAACAAACATATGATGTACTTTTTCCACTTTTTATGAGTATTTTGGTGTTGTTGTCCATGAATACAGACGCAGTACTGACATTCGTTGTTGCAATGCCGGCAATTGGTACATTTAAGCTATTTCGCGCTAGGTTTATCTTATTTCGCATTTTGTGTTCGTTTTTTTTTTTCAAACAACCATTTGTATAGTTTACAGTTCATCATCATTCATTTCTTTTTGTGTATTTTATGTATTATTTGTTCATTGAATCTCGAGCGATTTATGTGACTATGTTGCAGGCATTGTGGCACAATGGGATGCAAAATGACCAAAAACAATTTCAAGGAGAGTTCAAAGTCAGACACAACTTTGGATCAGACAAAACTAAAATTAAATTTTTTGGAACCGAGAATGGAGGGGCCCCTTAAAGAACTATATGTAGCTGTGACAGAATCTCAATTTTCTAGTAGGTTTTGATTCATTTTCGTCACTGTCAGACTTTCAACTAAAAAGAAAAAAATGGTTTAACCACTCAGTTTGAGAGATGTCGAATTCCTGTCTCATACATTTGAAACCACAAACTGGATAACCCTGTATTAAAATCTGAATCAATTTACATAAAACTAAACCAGCGCCATTATACACAATTTTGTACACAGTGCAAAATTTTGTATCAATCGGACCCACTATGGGCTTTTGATGCACCATTTACATAGCATCGGACTAAAATATATATGCGGGAACTATATCTTAGTCAGAAACGATTAAAAAACCGGTAAGGAAAGTAGTAAAGTCGGACTGGGCCGACTATATGATACCCTTCACCCCTTGGGTATATTGTACATATGTATCCTTACAATTGTATGTCAATGTTTCCTCGAAGGTGCATACTCATGTATTACTGTAACATATGATAAATTTAATTTCATTCGCCCAGATTTAGAGGAAAACGGTTTATAGCAAAATTGATACACGCTATTCGGTACGCCGCACTGTTAACAATTAAATCTCAAATTTCATGTAAATGGAAGAATATGTCATTGGTGCACCATTTACATTAAATCGGACGAATCCAGTAAGGAAAGTAGTAAAGTCGGTCGGGGCCGACTATATGATACCCTTCACCACTATGGGTATATTAAACAGATGCATCCTAACAGACCTTTATCTAAATGTGAACCGACTTAGATCAATCCATAAACACGAACTCGGTCGGAAATATATATGGACTATATCTGAACTTTTACAAAACGCAATTACGTCGTTCTATGCTCAGTTTTATTCATTGTTCAAAATTTCAAAATTACTAACATGAGGAGTTTTAAGGAGTTTACTTAAAATTGGATGAAAATAGATATGTAAACTATATCTAAATCTGAGCCGATTTTCAAGAAATTTTTATTACACACATCATTCTAGACTCAATCCAGTACGCTATGCCACATTTCGTGCAAATCGAAAGATATATAGGGGCATTAATGAACCATTTACACTAAATCGGTCGAAAATATATATATTGGGGCTAAATCTGAATCGATTTTCAAGAAATTGTAGACACAGTATTCTAGACTCAATCCAGTACGCTATGCCAAATATTTTGCACATCGAAAGATATATAGGGACTTTGGTATACCATTTACATTAAATCGGGTGAAAATCTAAATGGGAGCTATATCTAAATCTAAACCGATTTTCAAGAAATTTTACACACATCATTTTAGACCCAATTTAGTATGCTGTGCCAAAAAATTGTGCAAATCAAATGATTTTCAGGGACATTGGTGCACCATTTACCTAAAATCGGATGAAACTATATATGGGAGCTATATATATCGATTTTCACGAAACATAGTACACATCATTCTAGACCTAATTAAGTAGGCTATACCAAATTTCGTACAAATCGAAACATATATAGGGACTTTGGTACCTCATTTACCTTAAATCGAACGAAAATATATATGGGAGCTATATCTAAATCTGAACCGTTTTTCCCCAATTTCAATAGGGTTCGTCGTTGGCCCAAATAAATGACCTGTATAAAATTTCATCAAGTCCGGATCATAAATGTGATCTGTACTTTGTTTACAATTTTATACCAATCGACTCAGAAAGTGATTGTGTACATATTCCCAAAGGATCCTGGGCCTCGTTTCCTTTTGTATGTTGCAGACGTTATACCCTGTACCACAGTGAGGCGAAGGATATAATTAAACGGATGCGTTTTAAATATTGACCTATATTAGCAATTTTTTGCGGCTAAAACCCTCAAAACAGAAAATTGGGTACGACCTTTATATGGGGGCTGTGTCCAAACAATGATAAAGATAATTTTTAGCACCCAAACCCCCGAAATGGAAAATTAGAGCGGGTTTAGTTGGGAAATATAGCTTCATGCCTCAAAATAACAAAAATTGGACGGGATGTCTATATGGGGACTATGCCAAAACATGGAATTATCGGTATCATCTTCTGCGCAGACATATGCCAACCTTCAGAACTTTGAAATGCAAAATTAGAGGCGGATACTACATTCGCATAATATGCAATTTAGAAGTTGTTAAAATGTTAACTCTTTGTGAGAAGGTACCAGAAGTAGAGGACCGTTGGCTTTCATATTTGGAATTGATCTATATTTTACATCCAGCGTTTGGATCCATCTGTCGAAATATATCAAGTCAAATACAATTATTTACTGACGGATATCTCATGTTTTAAATTTTTATTGGCAAAAAATTGACACGTAAACTGTTTAACATTGGAAGATTTAAGCAGCAGTTTCCTAAACTATAGCTGAACTTCTATCAGGGAACATCCCAATGTGCAGGTGTCAGCTCAATTTTTTTTTCGCAGCACAATATTGTTATTTATCGTATGTGTACCACTTGGTCAATGTGTGATATTTTCCATTTTTTTTTTTCAAATTCTATTTTCATTTCAATTTCTCTACTAATTTTTATGGAGGATAATACTTTTTCACAACAACAATAATATCTCATGGTTTTAGAGATTATAAACATTTAACGAAAAAAAAAGTTGAACACCACCGGCAACAAAAATTGCAGTCAAGTGGACGCGATCTGACAAAAGTGCCAACAAAAGAATGATTTGTTAACTGGTTTCTTTTTAGTTCAAATGTTAATCGTTTTTTGTTCAAAATAAAGTTCATTTTATTTTTTAACAATTAAATTTATTGTTCATTCACGCTTTCCGCTTTGTGTATATAACACATAAAAAATACTTCGTAACAGAGTTTATTATTTACACAAAAAACACCAATACGATTTCATTACCTTAAAGTTTATTACATTTTTTATTATATGAATAACATACGATATTTTCAAGGTCAATGTAAAACGTTTGTATATTGAATTTAATAAAGAAAGTTTTCTAAATCAGAAGATTTATTTAAAAAAAAAATACTAAATTTCGGTTGTTTTGTTGCATCCTGATCTTAATTGGACAAAAACCATTTTCTTTTGTATAGCCCGCTGTTGTTCTACTGCTGGTATCGGTGGTGGATAAACTCTAAGAACTGCATTTACCTGATATTGATCCATTGCCTGGGTCACTGCTTCCATATAATACTATTCATTTCTGCTCAATAGGAGCAGGCCATTGGGCCTCCCTTTATGATTCATACATGATTCGCATACATTACGATCTTTTCAAGTCCGGCAGTTGTGGAATTTCAGAAAGGTAAAAGTCCTGATATGACTGGATACCATACATATAATTGATTATCCAATGTGTCAAACTAGGCCAGAAGTTGGTTTTTTTCTATGTCCTTAAACAGATTTTCGCCATTATATGGGTGGTTATATCTGTTTATGTGGGTGGCTAACGACATGTTTATTTCAGCTGTTATATACTCGACTTCAGGTTCACGCAGTTGCTTGGTATTACCATTGCTAATGATTCCCTAGCTAATGATTCCCTAGCACCAGACGATTATAACTTTCCAAAATCGAAGAAATGTCGGGAAAATAACACAAGAAACTGCTATTAACTGGCGGATGTATTCGTTGAAAATCTCTATTTCTCACTTGACTGCTACCCTAATATATTACATATATGAGTCACTAGAGTCCAGCTTAGGAGAGATAGGCCGAACGGTGGAGCATAACAGTTTCCAGCATCACGGCGACCGTATTGTTTCTCCGATTCAAGAAGCAATTAAACTACAAAAAACGATACACTTTCTTAGCGTTTAGTGTAGAGGAGACATTGGGCGCCCTTCATTCCGACGATGATAATAACGTTGATGACATTGACGACGATTGCGTTGGTAGCGAAAATAAGGAGAAAATGCGCTGGCACAACAGGCAGCAACACACACAGTAGTCCTGTAGTCGACTGTGTCCTGAGCAACTGCACTTCCAGCGCGAATAAAAAGAGTGCAGACCGGGCTTACCGGTATATATTACCTTCTTAACCTTTTTGTTGTTGTTTTTTTTTTCATTGTAAGGAATTGAGGAGTAACTATAACGCGAGGATTTGCCTCTCTCTCTTTAACTCATTCAAAATCCATTCAAATTCTGCGGTTCCTTTGCTGCCGAATGGAAGATGTGGTTCTCGTACCACCATCAACGTATTATTCCGATCCTCAGCGTAACGCTTTAACCATATTGATATTGAAAATTTATCATTTATCAGATTTTTTGTGACAACATAATTTAGAGTAAATTTATCGTTTCCAAAAAATTTTGAATTTGGAAAATAGGAAAAAAGTCATACAACGCATTCGTTTTAACCATATTAGACTGTATGTGGAAATAATACATCCATACATCACACACATATAATTATGTTTTACAGCCTTTTAAGTCCATCTGTATTTTCTCGCCGAACGAACAAATAATTGGTGCTAAAAGATACAATTGAAAATTGGCTACAATAATTTCAATATTTCTTTTATTACAATCTCGCGCTCTCTACGGAAATTATGATGTTAAATGAAATACAACTTTCTATAAAAACCAAATTTTGTCTTCAAAACGTCAAGAATTGACTCTCATAATTTTGCAGCTAATCGGTTAGGTTCAAATTGTCTATGGGGTTTTTGTTTTGTACTAAACGCCTCAATGGACATAGCTTATGGCCAGCAGGCAGGCAAGCAAACAAATTTCGTTTTGTTTTATGAAGTTCCTCGAAGGCAATTTATCACTTAATAAACTAACAGTATAAACATTTATACAAAAAAAATATTAGCATTTCACCAGGAAAAAAAAAGAAAATTTTATTGCAAGTGTGAATTACGATTCGTTCTATTTGGTGATATACGAGTTTTGTGGCTTTCATAGGCCACAAACTGTTCGCAGTTATGACCACTATGTCAAAATAAACGACGTTTTTCGGCGGAGAGAGAACACTGCACACAAATCATTGACATCGTAAATCAAATTGCAAAATATCAGTAATAATAGAGGTTTAAAGCATAAAATATGCAATATTAACTAAGAGGGGTCAGTCAGCCAACTGATAATTTGACCATCACTGGGTTGTCTGAGGTGTACGTTTTTTGTTGCTGTTTTTTCCAAAGAAAAACGTTTTGTTTTTTCTCTTTCCCTAAACAGAATTTCATCAGTTGGGTGTGAATGATGATGATGAAGAAGAAGAACAGAGTCTGTGTCGATTCGACAATAAGTGTGGTTTACAAATTGAACATAACCGCATATGTGATGTTTCTTTGGAAATTTTGGCGATGTTGGAAACTTGTACTGTTCGTTTCGATGTTTATTACCGATAATGATAATGCTTATTTTGATTTAAGCCTATGTTATAAGTTTTATCTGTTTGTGCCATCAATAAATAAATTCGGCAACATTATTTTGTTAATAAACATAAATGTCCATTTATGGGCATTACTTATTTTTCTTTAATCTATTTTAGTTACGCACGAAACAGTAAATTTGAAAGTATAAAATCGTAAATTAAAACTTTTGATCAGATCAATGTTAGACGCCAAAAATTCGAATAAATAGTGGAAACTTACATATATTAAAATATGAAATATCCTGTGCTAAGCGGAAATACGTGACACTTCTGCATGCATTTCTTTCAAGCCTTGCAACATTTTTATACCCCCACCTTAGTGGACGATAGAGTTATACCGGTCCACGTTATGGCATGGCCCCTATAGAAGGGTAGCCCCAAATTGCGCGTTTTTCAACCGAATTCGCTGAAATATTGGCGCACTTTCTCTGGTAGCCTCCAATTTTCGGTATTTTGAAGGTTTTGATCGTGTTTCCCGCCGAATTTTCTGTAATTTGAGATACAAAACGAAAATGTTAGGTTCAAAATTGAGCTATATCGGTCCTCAATTAGACATAGCCTCTCATATACTGATAACTCCAAATGTTTGATAATTCCTACACATTGAAATATATTGAGCACCCTTAGGTATTTCTCCACATATAACTGTACCCTTTAAATTTCGCTATTTTAAGGATTTTATACACATGTTGCACCCCATGCATAATAATTTTCGGTACACGATTAGGAGCTTTAAGATTTTATGGAAATCCGGATTTTGTTATACTACAATCGATTTGTACGTTCCATATATCCCCCATTATTCCATAAATCAGAAGTCTCGACAATATAACATAGTTCCTCGTAGGGTGAAAAACGTCATTGCAATACTCTATGGTGAAAATATAAGGAATTTAATATAATTATTTTTGACAGTAATGTAATGTTTTTGGTCGTCAGTAGTTTACAATATATCTTTGAAAAATATTCTTTGCGGATGTTCATTTATTTATAATATATATGGGCAATATTGCCAATTTTTTAATATTCCATTTTCAAAAAATCCGCTTTTTTGTTTTTGTGGCACATCAATGATTTTTGGTACACATATAGAGAAAAATGTTCTGACTCCGAAACCGTTCGCGATCAAATTTTTGGTTGATGCGCGCAAAAGTTATCGAGGTTTTAATTTTGGGCATGAGAAAAAAATCTTAAAATTACGCCGTTTATTATATTGACCAAAAACGTTGATATATATCTTCCTCCGTAAAATAAGAATATGAATATATTATAATAATCACGATAAAGTTCCACATATTCGCGAAATATGAGAAAAATAAAAAATATATAGCAGATTACATCAATATTTTTAATATATTAATGACATACACACACCTAAAAAATAATTTAAAAATATCTACATAATCTAAACACCATGATGAATCAAATGATATCAAAATCACACAAGTCCATGTAGCGGTTTCTAAATCACAGCGACAACAAAACAAGATATTGAGGAAAAATATTTGTTTTTGGTTCGAAAAAATAATGTCATCATATTTATTTTTTTAATTGTATACAAGAAATTTCTGAAAAGAATGTTGGGCTTATTCTGCTTTTTTACCCGAATTTCGCCGAAAAATTTACATATATAATAATAATTACTTTTTGTGTATAAGTATACGCCTTGCGGATTATATCAAGACCCTTCCGATAAATCTTAGAATTCTATAAATAGGAATAAATCTTAAAATAAAATAATATTATGAAATATACATTTTAAATTGCGTGTAAATCGCGTAATTCTCAAAATTATTTGATGCGCATGCGGTTTCCAGGAAGTACTGAAGTTAATCTTCCAATCCATATATATTTTGCGAAATTTCATTTGACGCCTAAGATGTGCCACACGTTATATTGAAGTACCCAAAAAATCGTAAAACGCGAATAATTTCCGAAAACTCCATATGCCATTAACGCGCATCCAATTTCGGTGTGCACCCTAAAAAAATACATCGATCTATACCATTTCAATGTGGTCCATTAAGAACCATGGATGTGCCAGCAAAATCTATTTTTGAGATAAATTGCGTACATCTCTCTTTCGGCTTAAGTTTTTAAAGTTCTCTTTTCGAAAAAGATCAAAATCCGCATCAGGTCATTTATTGAAGCGGAAATGATACACAGAAAACGCAAATATATCCGCGATATTTTCAAAAGCATTTTTTGCCAAATTTCGTGTTTTTGGAAGGCCAGTTCCCGCCGTTCTAGTAGATGGATTTTCACGAAGAAGATTTTATATCATCCGAAACGTAAAAAACCTTATTGATCGCGGGTACCCATATCATTCAGTTGACAGATCTAAAAATTTGGCCCCAAAAATAGGTTTTTTAGAAATTTGATCGCACAAAATTCTCACCTTCGGATGAGTATTACTCTGATGCTGTGCATACTACATACACAAAATACATATCAAATTACGCAGATTCGCGACTACAATAATCTTATAATCGATTTTTATAAATTCCTGTTTGCGTATTAAAGCTAGAAGTAAAATTCAAAAAACACTCAAAATCGAGCTTCAAAATGTCAGCATCATTTAAAGGTAGATGCAGTGAAAATTTTGAAAAATGATACATAAGGGGCGTAGTCCCCATTTTGTTGGCTTCTAGTTTTATTTTGACACGAAGACCGTGCAATGATTGGCTTAGTCACAAATCGATAGAGAACATACAAAAACTGGTTCGCCTCAACGTGTTTTTACACATTTTTTTACATTAAAGTAGACACAGCTTCCACCAAAATAAAGTTTGGAGGTCAATATCATGAGCAGTTTGCAACGACAGATCAATTAACCCAATACTATTTACTTTTTGTCATATAATTAAGTAATTCCCGAGTTATAAAGGGGTGAACCTCCGCTTCAGCTATGTTAAAAAATTGGCAATATTGCCCATATATATATATATATATATATGCATTCGAAGTTTTAGCCACACTTCCCAAGGTTATTCGCATTCGGTTGAGAATATTTTTAGTTTCTTCATGTTTTTCATGTAATGACAAATTTTAAATACTTTGGACTATAAAAACGAAAAAATCGAACGCACGTATCTCATGAAATTTGAAAAAAAAACGGATATTAATGGTTATAGACGTCTTAATCGGTCCGATGCACTTGGCGACAGAAGTATTGGCATGGGTTTCTGACTGAGACTATAATGACGTGTATACACTAGGGTTATCATATTTTCATGTGAAAGTCATAAAAAACCAGTAAGTAAAGTAGTAAAGTCGGACGAGACCGACTATATAATAATATGAGATCTTAAATCAATCCATATACATGTCTTCGGCAACCTATACAAAATTCCATTTCATTTGTTGCATAGTTACATTAAGTCAGCCGAAAATATATAAGGGAGCTATATTTTCATCTGCACCATTTAAAAAAAACCCAATATCCTGGGCTAAATTTAATAGTACCTTGCCTGCCCATCCTTTGCACCTCTCTCATAAAATCGCATGAAAATGTATTTGGGCTTTGGTGCGCCATTTACATAAAATCGGTCGAAAATATGTATGGGCGCTATATCTAAATCTAAACCAATTTGCAAGCTGTGTCCAATTTCATCCAAAATGGAATACAAATCGATTCAAAATAAGATACATACACTGATTTGTAAATAAAAGCGTCAAATATTCATCGATTGTATGACCAAAGTTTCATAAGTTTGTTCATGAGTTTTGTGGCTTTTCGTGGAATTTTTAAAAATAAATAATATTTCCGTTTTGATACCTTTGATACCTTCTGGTAGCTCCATAACAAAGTCAACATTTTGCTAAACATAAACTTTGTAATATCATGCGAACGGACTATCTGATTTGAACCAAATATTGGTGAAACTTCAAGCATCTCTCCCACAAAGGGTCAAAATTTGCATATTTTATAAATCCAATAGTACGCGAATGGAATGTCCGATTTGACCCAAATTTTACACTTGGTAATATTTTACAAATCCCAGATCGAGTCCTTAGATGGGACCCATCGGTCCATTTCTTCTAGTAAATCACCCAAAAAGTGTCAATATTTCGAAAATTTGTTAATTCAATATCAAACGAATTGAATGTCTAATTTGATCCAAGTTTTACAAATCGTAGTACTATTTTCAAACCTAGATCATGTCAGAAGATGGGACCCATCGGTCCACTCCTTCTGGTACCTCTCCTACCAAGGGTCAATCCTAATAATATGTTAAGTTAAAATCAAGCAAATGGAATGCCAGTTTTGATCCAAACTTTGCACATGATAATATTTTTAACATGGCTGAATCAAGTCCGAAGATTCAAACATAATAGATTATCATCACCAATGTGAGATATTTTCAAATCTTGCATGTAGTACAATACTAATCCAATGTGCACCAAATTAAAAATGGTTTATTGTTTCCAATTAAAACACTAATTAAATGTTATTTTAATTAACAAATATGTACATGATTATCTTAGATTCGACCATGAATCACATACGTACACATGTCCAGCTATCATTTATCTGCAAATATTTGTCCATTGTCACCCGAATACATTATTAATTCATGGTGTGGCGGCAGTTGGCAGCGTCGATGACGTGTGGAACAACACTTTAAATTGCAATAAATGACTAATTATAATTAGTCTTGATTAGAATCGGATCGTAAACACACCAAGAAACACTGTCACCCATTTATATAGCAATAGATCACTGCAGTCAGATGGTGTCGATCATGTTTACACAAATGGTCGAGTATCCGTTTTAGCTGTCCCTATAACGCCTGCCCTCCTATCTATCTGTCTGTCTGTCAGTCTAGCTGTTTATTTGTCGATTTGTTTTCTGTTACAGTTGACATTATGATTGACGGCCGTTAAATGAATTATTCAAATGGCATATAACATACTGTCCGCTGACCGGACAGACAAGATCCAGAAGACCACCCACAGTGCCACATTTATACGAAACGTCAAATTAACAAATGGCAAACCAAATAAAAAATGCTAATTTTCTCTGAGAAATAATAAAAAGCGTTCTAATTTCTTACGTTTCGATTTCAGTTATTGATTATATTTATTTTCATTTGTTCCTTTTTTTCTTCAAGAACATTAAATTATTGAATTTAAAATTATGCAAATGCAAACTGAATGCATGTGTCAAATTTCAAAATTATTCTTTATTATAAATGTGCATGAATATGTATAAATATAGAACAATAATTTATTAGCTATCGAAAATTATGTAGCACGATATTTTATCCAAAAATATAAATTTATAACTGTACTTTATAAAAATAACAGTCGTTGGTGGTTTTGCGAAGGTCTACGAAATCACTGTCTAGTGCGAAGGTGGATCAAGTACACTGTGATAGGGTCCCCGAATACAAGACCAGCAAGGAAAGTAGTAAAGTCGGACTGGGCCGACTCCTAATAGACTCAGCCTTTTCGAAAGAATATTGACATGCAATTGTACGAACTTGAATATGTGATATTTATGATTTTCTGGAATATATGCTAAATTGCATTCATTTATTTAACTTTATATAGAATAATTTAAATCGATATTTCTATGAGTCACATATTTTGTAGAAAAATGCGTATACATGTTTTAGTGACAAGGATGGGGATATATAAAATTTATCATATTCAATGTTTTTGAAGAAGGAGAAGGAGCAAACTGAATTTATTTTCCTCAGATTTCACGCAAATACAAACACTAAGTAGGAATATTATTGGACTATGTCGTTGTATATAGCTTGCCAGAGGTTTTTATTATTGCAGACACGAAAATGATGAAAATCCTTTATATAAGAGTAATATTATCTGGCAAGTGGTCTTTTAGTGGGAATTCCACTAAAAATTGCCCCCCAAAACTTTCAAAATACCAACAAGTAAAAAAGCGTTAAGTTCGGCCGGGCCGAACTTTGGACACCCTCCACTATAGAATACTGACAAATTTTTGAAATGAAAACATTTCAATGGAGGTTTTCCTAAAATCTCAAAACCCTAAAATGTTGAAATATATTATTAACGCATAAAATCCTGAAAATACTCCAATTTAGAGGGAAATATTATATATGAGGCATACTAAAGCGGGACCAATATTGACAACATTGTGTAGGAATTAGCAACTACTTGGTGTTTTCATTATATAAGGGGTTAGACCTAATTAAGGCCCGATGTAGCTCAAGTTTCAAGCTAATATTTTAGTTTTGAATCCCAATACCGTCCATCACGCTAAATATTTAACATGTAGGATGTTTTATTCATTGCATTTTTTATTCAGTTCATTCTCAAACGTTTTAGTTTTTATGTCGATATCCTCCGTGAGAAAAATAATTACAACATATGGCTAAATCAACAAAATCGTTTTAGAATTCCATACTATGTGGGTTATAAACTGAAAATTTCGTCTACCGAATATCCCCCCTACCCTGGCGGATTACAGCTATATGGGATAACCCCAACACACGGAAAAAATCAGCTAACTATTTTAAAATAAAAAGGGGGTTATAAGGGGACTACCCCTAAAAGGGGGTGAATATTAATAATTGTTGATAGGGAGATTTGTTAGCATATACGACTACAAAATACCAAATTACAGCAAATTAGGTTGAAAACCGTGCTCAAGAACCCCAAAATACAGAAAATTGGAGGGTACTCTTAAATGGGGGCTACCGGAAAAAATGGACCTATATTTATAATTTTTAGTGGAGATATTTGCTACGCAATAAGAACCCAAAGTACCAAATTTCGGCGAATTCGACTGAAAACCGTGCTCAAGAACCCCAAAATACCGAAAATTGGAGGATACCCTTATATGGGGGCTACCCGAAAAAAATAACCTATATTTATAATTTTTTGTGGAGAGATTTGCTATGCAATAAGAACTCACTGAACCACATTTCAGGGAATTCGGTTGAAAAACGTGCTCAAGAACCCCAAAATACCGAAAATTGGGGGTACCCTTATATGAGGGCTACCCGAAAAAATTGACCTATATTTATAGTTTTTTTGTGGAGAGATTTGATACCCAATAAGAACTCAAAGTACTAAATTACAAGTACTCAAGTAGTAAATTACGAACAATTTGGATAAAATCCCCCCAGAACTGAAAATTGGGAGGTACCGTATTTATATACCTATATTTATAATTTTTGGTGGGTAAATTTGATATCCAAAAACAACCCATTTTACCAAATTTCAGCAAATTCTGTTAAAAAACAAGAACCCCAAAATACTGGAAATTTGGGGGTGCCCTTATATCGGAGCTATGCCTAAACGTGGACCGATATACCCCATATTCGAACTTGACCTGCCTGCAGACACTTTCAAAGTTTACAAAAGCTTTCTAGACGAAATTCCATACCAGCTGCTAAAATTTGGTGAATATGGAACAAACAGAGCCTCCTCGGAGCTCCATTTAGATAAAATCGGACGAAACTAGATATGAAAGCAATATCAAATTCTGAACCGATTCCAACAAAACTTCGCATACATCAATCAAGACTTAATTCCGTACTGTGTGTAAAATTTAGTCTCGAAGTATGGGGCTCCATTTACATAAAATCCGACGAAACTATATATGGGAGCTATATCTAAATTTGAACCGATTTTAAATTTCAATAGGTTTCGTTCTTGGGTCAAATAATTTTACTGTGCAAAATTTTGCTCACAAAAATACATGGACGGACAGACGGACATGCATAAATCGTCTCAGAAAATGATTCTATACATATTCTCAAAAGGAACCATGGGTCAATCTCGATTATTTTTGCTTGTTACAAACATATGCACGAAAACATAATACCCTGTACCACATTGAGGTGAAGGGTATAAACAACTGAACGTATATCGAAAAAAATTCTGGAGATATTAAGCACCATGATCTTACCCGGAATGCAAAATTAGAGATTCAACTTTACAGATACCAAAAAATTGATTTTATATGTCAAATATGTAGACTATTTCAAAACAGGGAATTATAGGTGACATAAGGGACTCCTCAAGAACCCAAAATTATAACCTGTTTATTTATAAAAACGAGTAATATGGGGGCTGCCCATTTATGAGATGATTGCCTAATAGGGGGCTAGTGTTTTAGGGCTACACCAAAACGGGACACAATATTGATAATATTGACAACCAATAAGAATACAAATTACAGCTAATTCGGTTGAAACTTGGTTCAATATTGGTTCAATATTAGTTATTTTTAGTACAATGATGTGCTATATGAGAAATCCAAAACACAAAATTACAACCAATTTGTAACGTGCACAAAATCCCTAGAATACCGAATACTGGGGGGTACCGTTATATGGGGGCTACCCTGAAACTTGTATCAATATTAATAATGTTTAGTATGAAGATGTGCTATACAATGAGAAACCCAAAACACAAAATTACATCCAGTTCGATTGAAACACGTGTCATAATTTTTGGTGCGGACATTTGCTGTACATTGAGAACCAAAAATACTAAATTATACCGAATATTGGGGGTACCGTTATATGGGGGCTACACCAAATCGTGGACCGATATATCCCATTTGGAATACCAAACATCTTAGGAGTACTAGAAATGTCTGTGCAAAATTTTAGAGCTTTATCTTAAATATTTCACAGATTGACAGTCAAACGGGCGAGTAGAAGTCGATATAGAATTTTATGTTGATCAAGAATATATATACTTAAATACCGTATATAACAAATAGCAGCATTTTCTCTACTTCACCACAAAAAAGAAACAAACAGAGTTAAACGTTTTGTGCAAAATGAACAACGATGGGTCAGCTACGAGTATTTGCCCACTAACGTAATTACTATTCGCTTTTACGCACTAGCTGTTGCGCATCGTTGGTTCATTACCACGAAATGTAGCATTTGACCAACTAACGAACATCTGTTTGCATTTTACATTAACAGGTGACTGTTAACAGAAAACGACATTTCAATGATTCCTGACGACGCGTGTCTCTCTTTTTGTGCAAACAACAATTATTGTGTGAAATGCTATTGAACAGAAAAAAAGAACACAGTGATCGACCACTTTGTAAATACAACGGCAGCAGGCCGGTGTATGAATATTAAGTGGGGGCAAACAACGGCAACAGTCAACCGCAAACAGAAAAAAAACTTTAAACACAAATCACAAAAGATACAACAAAAGTAACATCAAAGTAAATACAAGAACAAATAACCAGCACTTGACAGCTCTTTACGGATATACTTAACAATGATTGTTTATTTTTGTTGTCTGCGTGTGTGCGTTTCCATTATTCCATTGACAGCAAATCATTCCCGGGAATCATTCATTCATGCATTCTATGGATTGAACAGTGATGCAGAGAGGCATCATTCTTTCTTTCTGTCGGTCCGTCCGTTGTCCGTCTGTTTGTCTGTCATTGACTCCAACGATGACAATATGAACCATGTACTAACTAATCGACGAACCTGTCAACAAATGTACGAGGCAGTAGCACTTTTTTGTGTTGACTTGAGTCGATGTCAAAAGTAAATACTTGGCTGGTGTTGTTGCTGTTGTTGTTGTTGTGGTTAAGTTTAAACAAAAGCCCCAACAGTAATGTTTGCAAATTATCATAAAACAAAACGGTTTCTCTATCTTTGATATTACCAGTTTGGAGTCAAAGCGTTGACAATTGTGACATTTAACATTGTTTAATTGTGCATAATTTTACGACTTCGACAATGATAAACGGTCATGGGTATTTAAAGATGCAAATAAATAGAAAATCTTATAATATAGTACACAGTCTTTAGGCTAATGAGGGTAAACGCCCTTTACTATGACGAAAATGTCCATTCTATATTTAGATCAGCTACGCTAATGCTAACTATCGGTTCACTCCGTCTAATACCTAATCCACAAAGGGTCATCATTTCAAAGAGAAATGAGTTAGACGATTGATAAATATATATTTCTGGCATAGGCATATGGTGAGTTATTTAAAGTGACTTGAAAAAACAATATGCCAAATAATTTAAGGAGAGTACTAAAGCAGGACGGGCTGTCTATATGACACCTTTAACCACTATCGTTGTATTAAAAATATGTTCATCAGATTTTAATTTTTCCTTTATAATTTCTCAAAATTGCTACAGGTTATCGGGGAGGATGGTCGTATATAGCTGATAATATCATTAAATGTATATTTAGTTTAAATATCGAGGTCTGCCATGTTTAGACCACATAGGATTTGCTATTCGTTTTGTAAAGGTATAGGTTCTGTTCAAAGAACTGGCTATCTGTAAGTATGTAATAGAAAAATTTGCCCAACGTCCCATCTGCAGACTTAATCTAGGTTTTGCATATGTATATAAATTTGTATGTTTTGGATTAAATCGGACATTCTTTTCGCTTGACATTGTATTAACAAATTTTCAAAATAATGACCCTTTATGGGTGATGTACCAGAAATAGTGGACTAATGAGTCCCATCTTCGAACATGATCTAGGCGTACTAAAAAAATTACGATGTGCAAAGTTTAGATGAAATTGCGTCATCTAAACTTTGCAAACTTTAATGTGAGATACAAAATAATGACCCATTGTGGTGAATGAACTAGAAGAAGTGGACCGATAAGTTCCATCTTCCCACAGTATAAAGGCTTTTTAAAATATTAGGTTGTTGAAAGATTGGACGGAAGGCATTCATCCAGTGTTTTAGACGTCCGATCGATCCGAGAAGCGAATATCGATTCGGACCATTACCTTGTGGCAGCCAAGGTGCGCACTCGTCTTAATGTAGCAGCAAAGGTGCGATCTAACACAACACGGAAACTCGACGTCGATAAGCTGCAAACACAACAGGTATCCGAGGCCTACTCCGCTCAACTTACCCATCTGCTTGAAGAAAGCACTTCTTGTCCCGATAATAGTATAGAAGCACAATGGCAAAGAATTGCCCACTCCCTACAAACTGCAGCAAAAGCAACACTTGGGTACCAAAAACCACCTCCAAGAAACCCATGGTACGATCAGGAGTGTCATAATGCTACTGATGTGAAAAACGCAGCGTATAGGGCAACCCTGCAAACAGTAGCAACACGTAACGTGATGGAGAATTATCGGGAGAAAAGGAGAGAGGAGAAACGTGCTTTCAAAAAAAAAAGAAGAAAGAACAAGAAAAACGTGAGCGTGAGCAAATCGAGATGTACAGGCATCCGCATGAAGCCCGGAAATTTTACCAACGAGTAAAACACCAAACCGAAGGCTTTGTTGCAGGCACATCCTCCTGTAGAGATGAATAAGGAAACCTGGTGAAAGATACAGACAGCGTGTTGAGGATCTGGAAGGAGCATTTTGAAAAGTTTCCGGTATCAAATAGTGGCGTTGAAGAAGATACCCCAGAACCAATAAGAGATGGTGGCATAGAGTGTATATCACCTAGCCAAGATGAGGTTATAAAACCAATTAATCTGCTGAAGAACAACAAAGCAGCAGGAGCACATGGGTTACCAGCCGAACTATTCAAGACTAGTGGCCAGATGCTAGTCAGGAGCATGCACCAGCTGATTAGTATAAGTTGGATAGATGAATGCATGCCCAATGATTGGAACCTCAGCACCCTGTGCCAACTATAGAGGAATAAGTCTCCTTCCCATCGCATATAAAGTGCTATCCAGTGTGCTGTGTGAACGATTGAAGCCAATGGTTAATGACATCATTGGACCATTGCGGCTTCTGACCTGGTAAATCCACCATTGACCAGATATTCACTATGTCCCAAATCCTGGAAAAACCCCACGAAAAACACATCGACACATTCCACCTATTCGTCGACATAAAGCCGCATTCGATAGCCCTATCCGTTCAGAGGTATTTAAAGCCATGTCTGCATTTGGCATTCCTGCAAAATTAATTCGACTATGCAGGATAACTTTAACTGGCACAAGATCAACAGTTAAAGTAGGAAAGTACCTATCGGAGCCCTTCAATTCCGAACGAGGATTCAGACAAGGTTACAGTTTGTCTTGTGATCTTTTTAACATCCGTCTGGAAAAGGTCATACGAGACGCAAAGGTGAACAGAAATGGCACTCTGTACACCAAACAATACATGTTACTCGCCAACGCCGATGACATCGATATAATGGGTCGAACATTGCGAACGGTAACAGCCACCTTTGAACAAATTGAAAAGGAGTCCGCCAAAGAGGGTCTGGCAGTAAACGGCGAGAAGACCAAGCTGATGGTATCAACGCGAAAGACGTCCAGTAGACTCGGACCAACTGTGGTCGGAGAAGGATTGTGATGGCCAACCGATGCTACTATGGTCTGAGCAAACAACTCAAAAGCAAGGCCACCTCCCGCCAGACCAAACTCACACTTTACAAGACGCTGTCATATAACGGTACAGCATAATTTTCAGTATTTTGGGGGTTTTGATCGTACTTTTCCACCAAATATTAGATACCAAATCTCTCCACAAAAAAGTATAAATATAGGTCAATTTTTTCGGATAGCCCCCATATAAGGGTACCCCCAATTTTCGGTATTTTGGGGTTCTTGAGCGCATTTTTCTACCGAATGCGTTGGAATTTGGTATTTTGTAGTCGTATATGGTAACAAAACTCCCTACCAAAATTTTTTAATATTTTTATATTAAAATAGTTATATGATTTGTTCCGTGTTTGGATTTGGTTCTAAGACTCTGTTGTAATCATTTCATCTGCGGAAGATACGAAAAAAAACTAGAACATAAGGTTCGATAATTAACCTTAGTTACCAATAGGACCATAATCGGTTTGTACAAATGTCGGTATAGGTACACTCTTTGGTATGTTCCCTATATTTTTATTTCAAGTACCTGTCAGGAGGCTATCCAAAGTTCGGCCCGGTCGAACTTAACGCTTTTACACTTGTTTATATTGAAAGAGTTATCCGATTTGTTCCGCGCATTTAGGCCTTGGCCTAGCCCCTGTGTTGACGTACCGTAAGGAGGGTGTTGACGTACCAGAAGGAGTGTACCGATATTCCCATCTTCGAACATGAACTAAGTTAGGAAGAAATCGAAATTTTCTGAAAGGGGGTCAAGAACAAATATTTCGATGAGGCACATTTTCACTGTATCAAAGTGTGTACATCCCCATTAGCCATAAGCTGGAATTTGTATTTGGTGTACATTATGATTTACATAACCGGTTTATAAAAATGTCGGTATAGGTCCACTTTTTGTTATGTTCCCTATATTTTCATTTCAAGTATCTGTCAATAAATCTATGGTGGAGGGTATCCAAAGTTCGGCCCGGCCGAAATTAACGCTTTTACATTTGTTTAAGCTCGGTTTATGGAACAACCGTTCTGTAACAAGCCAGCTAAGTAAGCAAGCAAGCCTGAAGTTTTGTATTTAGTGTTCCCAGGGGATAAAAAACCTGCAGACAACCTACAATTTTTTTCATTAGCCCCATATAAAGGCGCTGAAATGTTGAATTAATTATGAACCATTATGGATGGAATAAAAAGTTTTGTCCTGCCAAACACACAATGTTTTAACTTCTTTCATTAATTAATTACTTCCAAAGTTTTAGCCACAATTTCCAAAATAATTCGTTGCAGTAAGAATAGTTCTCTGTAGATATGGTTGGGAACTTCACTGCAAATGGAGGTTGTGCAACGAACATGTTTTATATTCTGTTTGCTTCACGATCGCTTATTCTCAGCGAGGCGTTGAATGTCATTAAAACACCTTGTGGGTGTCCCAAATGGTGCAATGGTGAAACCATAATTGTTATTTTTTCACAAATATTATGAAACACCTGATTTAATCAGTAATCCAAAATCAGATGCTTACAGCTACCATTTTTGCCCATTGTGATCCTCTATATTTGTACAGATCACATTTTTTCATCAGTTGTAAATGGATTTTTGTTAACAACTTAATTTAAACAAAACCAAGACACACACACTCCCGCAAACACTTTTTTGTTCGACAAGTGGTAGGGGTGCCTGCCTGCCTGCATATATACCGCACGTTTACATTAGCACACTTTGCACGTCCAAATCTTGTAATCCGGATTTTGTGTTAATAACCAAAAAATCCATAGCAAAAACAAAACAAAAATAAGTAAAACAATAATGTTGCGAAGACCAAAACACATCCCTAAATCATAATCAGAATCAAAAGCATTACACGAAAATATCAAATCGCTCCTACATATGTATATGTGTGTGTGAATTAATGAATGAATTAAATTGATTTAGTTGTTGCACTCAAGTTGGTTCGCTGGCGGGTTGGCTGGCTGGCTGCCTGTATTAAGGCATTGCTGACAATTTCAGGTAATGTCGATATTTCAGATTGTCCGTCTACGGATGAATTGGGCATTTGTTTATGGTGGCATGCCTGCAATATGAAATTTAATGCATTAATGCAACTCATACCAAAAATACAAATCCATAATATCCACAAATCAGACACGCAAAGTCCGTTGACCAAAATATGAAAAAAAAAATATATTGAACTTACACGAATATGTACTTACAAAACTAATGCGAGCTGTTAAAAAGTAACGAGGGCCACACAATTTGTTGGTTTAATGACATTTTAATGTATAGTTATGAGAGAAAGCGTCTCGGTCAACTTTTTATTATACCGGTCTTCCATATACACTATCGATCATATACACTATTAATAACTATGGACCGATAATCAAAACGATGTGACAAAATTCGTGTTTTCCTATGAAAGACAGCTATATGCGGTGATAGCTTTTTAAGGATTTGTTTTAAAAAATAATGTTCAACCTAAGGACCTATAAATAAATAAAATGTAATTGATTAACCAACAAAACATTGACTTTCAGTATGAGATATTTGATATCTACTGGTCAGTAGGTTTCGTACAACGAGGATCGACGAGTGATATGTCGAGAGGCTGCATCTATTATAATATCCTGATAATACTTTCCTTTCTCGCCTAGCGCCATGACCCTCTAGATATGTACTGGATTCAATGGTACAATAAGGATGATAATCCTTTTGAATCATTATACTCCTGCAAATCATTAATTCGACTATTCGCGGACATTCTCTCGAAGTGGAACACAGTTGAATTGGAGAAATTCTGCATAGTCAGTGGATCAAGGGAATTAAAAAGCATATCTATCTTGAAACGCTTTTAATACGATTACTTCTGTAAGCTTGGTGAACTGAAGTGAGAAGGCATTTTAAAAGCGGGTATTTTCGTATCAGCTCGGTCGATGATCGCTACCCGCAGATCTTCCGGAACCTCTTTCGAATCAGCAGAGTCGCTTTGCGCCGTTGTAGGTGTCTGGGCTACCTGCTTTGAGACAGCTATATATAATACTGAACAGCCTTCAAAAAAACTTCACATATATCAGGGTGAACCTAATTCCATTCAAATAAAATTCATTCACATAAAATCGGACGAAACTATATATGGGAGCTACATCTAATTCAGAACCGATATTATCCAATTTCAAAAGTGTTCGTTCTTGGACCAAATAAGGAACCTGTGCCGAAACATATGCACAAAGATATAACACCGTGTACCACAGTGTGGTAAAGGTTATAAAAAGTCGTTAAGTCCAGCCGAGCGGAACATTTTATGCCCTCCACCATGAGATGGGCCTAAGCATACAAAAACTGAAGCGTGAGGGTTAAAAAAAATGTCTGAAATGTACCCAACATAAGATAATTATAAAACCAGTGAGCGGAGCAGTATAGTCGGACGGGGCTGACCATATGATACCCTACACAACTTCCATGAACATATAACTTTCTGTGGTACCACATTCTGAGCTTGGGCAATATTTCGTGATGTTTGCACCCTCATGACCCACCAGAGTTCCACAAATATTACTAATATTCAGTACAGTCCTTCTAATTACTTGTCCAGATTCTCTTCAACGTGGGTTGTTTTGTGATGTTCGGCTTTCAATTGTGGCTGGTAGATCGACTCGAAAAAAAAAAACAAACAAAAAATACGTTTTCGGTCCACTTCATCCCAACATTATTATCTGATCATCACCGAAAATTATAGGCGTTGTCCTTGACCATACCTGGATATTTGTGAAAGTGTTGCGTGCTATATTTCCATATTTCCGCCCTCTAGTGTGGTAATGGTTTACTAAATAATATTTGAGTACGTAAGCACCTGTAAACATTTAAGTGTAACTCCCATATCCGAGTACATACGACAATAAAATTGGTATCAGTTTAAAGGTCAACCACTCCTCTTGGTCCTTCAGGGGCAAATATATACGCCATAGAATACAAATTTTGTCATTTTCACACAAAAGTCAGGGTCCATTTGGCCCGATCCCCATCTCTATGCAAAAATTCGCGGTGTTTGGGACATAATTGCGGCCTCAGGAGCGACCAGAAAAACCGACAAAAATAAAGTCTTCATTGGCCAGAACCCATCCTACATGCAAAATTTCGTGAAGATTGGTCCATAACTGTGGCCTGTATCGTGTTTACAAATTATAATGGACAGACGGACGGACGGACACACACGTCTAGATCTACTCAGCTAGTCGAGATATGACGATCGGTATACTTAAAGGTGGGTCTAGGACCAATATTTCGCGGTGTTACAAACATTTGGGGCTGCACAAAGCTATAATACCCTGACAACATAGTTGTGTAGGGTATAAAAAATATTACAAATAATAATTAAATTATATAGTAATTAAATACATATAAAAAAAGACTTAAATGCTTAGAGCTGTTGCGCGCGTTAAGTGAAAGAATGAATGACAGTTTCTTTGTGGGCCACACACCCGGACCAATCACCACGACACCTATGCCATCATAGGTAACAAAAACGCACTGCTTTCGGGGACCCTGTTCTGGCATTGGGAATGGTGAATGGTGGGCGGCGACTACATATTTGTTTCTTCTCACTTCTTTGTTAGAGGAGGAGTATATTTAGCAGGGGCGACAACAGCATTCGTTTCCTGCGAAACTATTTGTGATGGAAGCACTTAAATTTTTCTATTTGTTGCGTGGTTGTTGTTGCTGCTACATGTTGTTGCTGGTGGAGTTTGTTGAATAAGTTGGTTGGAAAATATGCAATTTGCTGCAGTGTTTTGTTGTTGATGTTGCTCTGAACATCAACAGCAGCTACTTCTTGCCCTTGGTGCCCTTTTTGGCGGCCTTGGCGACCTTGCATAGGGCCATCAGGGCGACTCGTGGAAATCAGAAACTACCTTGGTTTTCCTTTAGTATACAGGGACTAAAACAATTATTATTGCCAATTATTCAAATTTTATGAGTATAGTGATTGTGATTGGAGCAAGGGAAAACCAGGGTAGTTTCTGACTTCCACGAGTCGCCCTGATGGCCCCAAGTTGTCTAGGGCCACAAAAATTTGCAGAGGGGTTGAGGAACACCTAAATAAGATCGATTCGAAAGCTATAACGAATTTACTATGATTGTTTTAGATAGATTATAATTTAGGCATGGATTTAAATATATATTATTTTAATGTATATATAATTTTGAGTTCCTACATCTATATCAGATCCGTATAAACTAAACAAAAAACCTCACGATAATCCAATTTTTTAATGAGTTACAGAGCTATCTTTGGATGGGTACAAATGTACCACGGTTATTGATCTACGTAGGTAATAACTTTAAAAAATTTTAAAAATTATATATATGGAAAATTTTTATAATTTTTTTCTTCGATTATGTGTGAAAATACCTCAAGAATCATTCCTCAAAGTTTGATCCAAATATCTTCATTATTAAAAATTTTACAGCATTTTTATTCAAAAAAAGGTACAAATGTACCCGGTTATTGACCGTAGGGTTAAACCAGTTCATGTTGGTGGAAGCTTCCAACATGTTATCACCGCGCCAGCCGGAGATGGGGACGAAAGCGACGGCAGCGGGATTGTAACCGATCTTCTTGATGTAAGAGGAGACTTCCTTCTTGATTTCTTCGTAACGGGCTTCGCTGTATGGTGGTTCGGAGGAATCCATCTTGTTGACACCAACGATCAATTGCTTGACACCCAAGGTGAAGGCCAACAAGGCGTGTTCACGAGTTTGACCGTTCTTGGAGATACTAGCTTCGAATTCACCAGTACCGGCAGCAACCACCAAGACAGCGCAATCAGCTTGAGAGCTACCAGTGATCATGTTCTTGATTAAATATCTGTGACCAGGGGAATCAATAATGGTGACATAGTATATGGATGTTTCGAAGGCAATATCGATGGTGATAACACGCTCACGTTCGGCCTTCAATTTATCCAAAGCCCAGGAGTGCTTGAAGGAACCCTTACCGATTTCATGGGCTTCCTTTTCGAATTTTTCAATCGTACGCTTGTCGTACCACCGCACTTGTAGATCAAGTGACCGGTGGTGGTAGATTTACCAGAATCGACGTGGCCAATGACGACAATGTTAATATGAGTCTTTTCCTTACCCATGGCTGTTTGATTGGCTTAAGTCTATGCTTATCCGGCAAAAGACCTGAACAAAGTGAACGAGAATATTGATTGGGATTTTTTAACAGAAAGAATTGACGCCTAATAGAAGAATTGACGCTAAAATTCAAAAATTCGCCATAGGTCAAGTTTCGAGTTATGACATGATGGATTTTTTGCAGGTAACTATAATCTTCTACACAGAAAAAAAACTTTATCACTATTTGGGCTCAGTTTTTATCTCTCTCTTCTGACAAGAACAAAGGTAGTGCCAACCAACCAACATTCATTGTGTGTGACTGTATTTTGTTTTGGTATCGTTCTCCGCCTCTCCCCTTACTTGGTGGTTGTTGTCTTTGCAACCGTTTATTTGACTATGCTTTCTGTTGATAACAACCTCCGACTCATTCGATTGTGACTATTTTATTTTTTTCTGTGTATATCCCGTCCGTAATGATCTACTTGTCATTATTTTCTTCAACCGTAATATAAATACCACAAGAAGAGATTTTTTATCCGCAAATAATCTAACTTTGTTTGTGCGACGAGTCGTTATTGTCATATCCCCGTATAGAAATCTCCATCGATATTATGTATTTTTAATATCCGCCTCATGTTGGAGGGTATACAAATTTCGATGCGGCCAAATTATCATATCGTGCTCGAAATATGGCGATTTAGCCCTGTCCGTCCATCAGCTGTCTGTCATCATACAAACTTCCAAAGAAGGCTAAACGTTTGCACAGACAAGTCTTTTGCTAGAGGCAGGTAAAGTTCAAAGATGGGCTATCCCATTTTTTCATTACATCCGAAATTTTAAACACATTTTCCAAAATAGTGACCTCTTTGGTCTTGGTCTTTTTCCAGTCTTTACAGTTTTTTGGACTTTGTAGTTGTGAGGAGTAATATATTTTCAATCCTATATTCTGAGATTAAAGGCATTTCTCACACAATTTCATAGAATTTAATATACCTATATCGACACTTATTTGATCTCCTTGAACCGTCCTCGTATAATATTCACTTAACACTTATTGCTAATAATCAAACACTGACCAACACCGAATTGAACATGCAGTCAAAATATTTTGAGGCAATATGTTTGAAATATAATATAAATTTGGTGGCGATACGGGGCCAAACATTATAGATTACGGCAGTGGCAGCAACATCTTGTCTTGCAGTCAGTGGTAATGCAAAAACAAATTCGACCAAAAATCACCTGCTACAATTTCAGCAATATGTAGTAACTGCAACACCAAACACACCACCAGCAGACAACAACAACGACAAGAGCAACAACAACGTTAACATTAACAACTGCAAACTTGGTAGCAACACTGATGCATGTTGCTGTTAAGGCAAGAAAACATTCGTACGCGTAGATAACCAAGTATTCTGTCAATAAAGTCTGTCAATGCGGCATGTAACATAAGTACCCACCAACACCACCATTAGCTCTACGACTGCCACTTTGTTTGTTTGTCTAACTGTCTGTCTGTCCGTTTGTCGTCATTGTATTCATTCATTCGATTCGCATGTGCTACAAATAGATGCGTATCAATAATTGGCGTTGATACAGTTGTTGTTGTTGTTGCTATTAACAGCTGATGTTGCCGGCAGTTTATGTCTCCGTTTTTGTTGTTGTTGCTGTTGCCATTTTTTTACTATTGCAGCTGGAATTACTGATCTAGGTATTGACTGCTGCTCCACCTATATTTGAACGTTGCTAGTTGATCTGCCTTTTGGTAGCTGATTTCTTGTCCTCTTGGCGGCGTACTTATTTGGCTTAATCTCCAAATCCAACAACTACAAAAACGACAACAACAAGAACAGCGGCACTGCCAACAACCCTGCCGCACATAAATAACTACTACCGACGACTTATCTAGAGCGGTGGTTGTGCAAACGTTCCGCAAATGCAATAACCAGCAATTGCAACAACAACATCCATCTTGGTGTGGAAGCCACCTTAGCGGTAGCGGCAGTTGCCGTGACAGCAACAGCAACAATAACTATAACAACACCAACAACAAGAAAATATAGCTCGCCTGCATATGGCAACAAACATCAGCGATTAGTTGAAGACTTTAAGAAATGAAGTGATTAACAATCTGAAATTGGTATTTTATTTAATTTTTGAAATTGTTAACATAACGAATGAAGAATTTCCTTTTGCTGAGATTTGCTTTTTTATTTACCATAATTCTTTGGATTTCTAATCTTTTTTTACCATCCATTTGACTATAGCGATTTTCTCAGGCTTTTGGATAGCTACTAATTCGTAGAGTTGGACAGCTTTGTCTTTAAGGCAAATCCAAGTGTGTTGTGGATTTAAGGTGCTGAAATAGACACTGCAATTTGTTTTGGGAAGATTTTTCGTTATGGCCATCGCGGCGACGTAAATTGATAGGTATATTTAGTTTGTCGTGCCATTTGAAACGAGTAGCATATTTCCACTATCAGATATTCTGCGCAATGAGATCGCTGAACCTTTTTGAACCCATCTTTCGATCCGAAACGGCAGGTCGGGAACTTTATTATGTTATTGCATTTTTTGCTCAGGTTGGAAAACTGCGGTTTTTGTAATATCAATCGATATTGAATAATATCAAGAAATAAATTTTTTATTCACCAGAAATGTCGGTTAAAACCTTAACAAAGGGGCTATATGAAAAAATCGGCCAATATAGACATTTTTAAACATTTTCTAAATTAAGGGAACCCCTCGACTTAATTCGAATCTACACTAATTCAGGAATGTCCCTACAAAATTTGAAGTAAAAATCTCAAGTACTCTTGAAGATATAGCCGATTTATTCTGTCAACAGCAAGTAACGGCTGAAGGGCTTCTCAGACTTTACACGAGTTTTTCTCTAAACGAATGGCGGGCACGATAACTCAAAAACTTATAACCCAATCGATTCCAAATTTGTACACGTTTCTCTGTGAGTGTATAGCTATAGTATGAACTAGGATAAAGCCAAGCGGTGAAGAACTTCCTTATTATTATATCCTTCACCACACTGTGGTACATGGTAGTATGTCTTTGTGCATATGTTTTTAACAGGCAAAAATAATTGAGATAGACCCATGGTTCCTTTTGAGAATATGCATAGAATCACTTTATGAGTCCATTTATTCATGTCCGTCCATGTATTTTTGTTAACAAAGTACAGGTCGCATTTATGATCCGATTTGGATGAAATTTGGCACAGATCACTTAATTGGCCCAAGGACGAACCCTATTGAAATTGGGAAAAATAGGTTCAGATTTAGATATAGCTCCCATATATATTTTCGTCCGATTTAAGATAAATAGTGTACCAAAGTCCCTATATATCTTTCGATTTGCACGAAATTTGGTATAGCCTACTGAATTAGGTCTAGAATGATGTGTGCTAAGTTTCGTGAAAATCGGTTCAGATTTAGATATAGCTCCCATATATAGTTTCACCCGATTTTAGGTAAATGGTCTGCCAAAGTCCCTATTTGATTTGCACGAAATTTGGTATAGCGTATTGAATTAAGTCTAGAATCACGTGTGCTAAGTTTCGTGAAAATCGGTTCAGATTTAGATATAGGTTCCGTACATAGTTTCGTCGGATTTTAGGTAAATGGTACACCAAAGTCTCTGAAAACCATTCGATTTGCACGAATTTGAGATTAAATTTTAAACAGTGCAGCATACCATATAGCGTATGTCAAGTTTGCTTTAAATCGATTTACTCAAATGTGTGCAAACGACTCTAAACTTGCCCAAATTAAATGAAATTTAGCATAGGCTCCAGAAAGACATAAAAATCACAAATTTAAGTTCGTTCAATTTCATGTCAAAATTCCTTCAAAAAGTCGACGTCATTTCGGATACATATGTACCCAACGTGGTGAAGGGTATTATATAGTCGGCCCAGTTCGACTTTACTACTTTCCTTACTGGTTTAACTTGGTTTTTGGTAAAAAATCGGGGATTTTCTTAAAATATTTTTTTAAAGGTCCGCCATTTTGTTAATTTTAGAGCGAAGTCAATAATCCTAGTTCATACGAGAGCCAGACATGTTCTCTTTCTAATACTGAGAGTTCTGCATCTTCGTATATCGCTCTTATTATTCGGATTATTGTCTGTGGTACTCCCTTTTTGTTCAATGTCTTCCATATGACATTTCGTCTCATGATATCGAACGTCTATTATGATTAGTCTGGTGTGTGGATCCCATGAGAACCTGAAAAATCTAATTAGAGCCAATTCGGTTAATGAACGCGCCCAAAACTCATCAAAACACCAAATAATGGATGGCACCATCATGTGAAAGCCAATATAGGTAAGGAGATTTTTTACTCAATGGGAATCTAAAACATAAAATAATTTGTGTATTACCTTCCATGAACATGGAATTCCAAATGACATCCGCTTCGGTTGAAAATTATGGTTAAAACTTCCAGTATACCGTAAAAGGGAGGATAGGGGGCAAAGAAGAAGTTTCTCACCACACAAGGAACTATATTATACTGTATTGAATAACGGGCAGGTTATACTGTATTGAATACAGACGATTTTTCTAAACACGAATGTTGCAAATTACAACGTATACAAAATATGAATGTAAACGTCATTTATGGGGATTTTTTTTAATTAAAAAAATACAAAATGTGGAGCGTTATTAATAAAGTGTCAAATATCCTCAAAATACTGCCATTTAGAGGGCAATGTTATATGAGACTGTACTAAAAAATAGACCAATACTGAATAGCTCTGTTAGGGAATACCGGAAATTCGAAGAAATCATTATATGGAAGGAGTCATTTTCGATCCTGACCTATTAATTTTGTGTCTTTATACCCTCTAAAGTTAATAAAATGTCTTATAAATCAACCGAATATATGATATTGGGTGCACCGTTTACCTATAATCGGATTATAATGTCTACGGAACGTATATTGGGAGTTCGGTGCACCTTTTACAAACGATATATATATCGAGATAGCTCGAAGTTTAAACCGATTTATACAAAACTTTGCATACGACAATGTGTGCTTAACACAGTACAATTTATAAAAATTTGGATCAATCGGATAAACATTGTGACTTTTGTGAACTATTGTGGATTCGGACAAACCTATATATGGGAGCAATATCAAACCGATATTTATACCCTTCACCACACTGTGGTACAGGGTTCCTTTTGAGAATATGCATTCGATTTATGCATGTCCGTCCGTCCGTCTGTCAATGTTAAATTGTAAACAAAGTACCGGTCGCATCGGTTCAGATTTAGATATAGCTCCCATATATAGTTTCGTCCGATTTGTAGTAAATGGTACACCAATGCCCCAAAATATGGCCGATTGCCACAAAATTTTGGACAACGTCCTGAAGTTAGTATAACCTACTGTGCGGAAAGTTTCGCTGAAATCGGTTCAGATTTAGATATAGCTCCCGTATGTAGTTTCGTCCGATTTTCAGTAAATGGTGCACCAAAGCTCCAAAATATGGCCGATTGACACACAATTTTGCACAACGAACTGAAGTAAGTATAACCTACTGCGGATTTAGATATAGCTCCCACTTATAGTTTGTCCGATTTTCTGCAAATGGTGCACCAAAGCACCAAAATGTGGCCGATTGGCACAAAATTTTGCACAACGTACTGAAGATAGTACAATCTACAGTGTGATAAATTTCACTGAAATCGGTTTAGATTTCCAGATATATTATATATTTTCGTCCGATTTTTAGTAAATGGTGCACCAAACTACTATTTTTTATACAATTGGACACTCGGATTGATATCTGTTTTGAATTGATTTACATATTTTTGTCCCATTGCAAAAAACCTATATTTTTTAGGATTCATCTGTTGAATATACCTAAAGTGGTGAGGGGTATCATATAGTCGGCCTCGTCCGACTTTACTACTTTCCTTACTGGTTTTCAATTCCAATAAGGTCATAATTGTGACCCGTACTTTACTAACAATTTTACATCGACAGACCGACTGACGCACGGACATATGATTGTATTGTGGTGGAGGACATAAAGACCTTTTTGACCGAGACTATGTTATTTGATTATATGGTAGTATGTAATTCATGCTCTGTAAATAAAATATTCCGAACTACAGAAAACTGTTGTTAAAACTTCAACATACCGAATACTAAACGAGGCATTTGTATGGGGACTATTTTAAAATATTAACGTTTTTGAATAATTTCAGAATTTTTTTTTATTCACAAGGAATCCAGTAATAAATCTTGTAATACCAAAAATTGGGAGAAACTTTTATGTAAAACTGGGAGATATACCGAAACGTAAACCAATTTTAATTATTTTTATTAGGAAAATTTGACACCACATTACAACCTGTAAAATCGATTTAGAACCAATAAGTACCATTATATGGGGGTTATTCGGAAACATAATTTTAGTAAAAAGATTTGAGAAAGTTGCAGCCAATTTGGTTGAAACATTTGTTCAAACTCTCCAATATACCGAATTTTGGTATGTAGCATTATATTAGAACTACTCTAAAAATATTTTTTGGTAGGGAGATTTTCTGCGTAATGGTAATCCCTAAAATGGAATGATAACTATTTCTGTTTCTAGGTTACAAGATATCCTTATATTACTGTTTGCATGGTTTCACTTATCTGTTATCTCCCCCTTATAAATATACAGGCATTTTCCTCGCTTCTCAAAGTATTTCGCAGTAGTATAGTTCCACTATAGATATAACCTTTCGAACTTACCAAATGACATAATAGTGTGTACTTTATGTTGGTGTAGGATATAAAAACTAGTGTATTATTTCAATAATAAAAATTATCCATGACATGTCTCAACCAAATATATTTTTATTGGCTACATCATCTTCATGTTATTATTTCAAAATATTACAAATTCTATATCCTTAAATTTCATATAATAACAACAGCAATTAAATGTAATTGAGTCTTTTCATCTGGGATACAATTATTGTTGCCCGCTGTTAATTGATACTAAAGATCCATGGTGAACTAATAGCTAGCTGGCTACTCATATACCGCTTGACTCTATTTCTCCCAGTCGTGTGACAATTTTTGTTGTGATGTTGGTTGATCTTTTGTTGCAAACCAATATCAGTTACGGTTACGGTAGTTACCGACTTATTTCGCTTAACCACACGGTTCAAACAATTAATTCATATGTCGTTTATATTTGGATACGCAACCGAGTATTGATTGCATTTAATTGTTTTTTGCCTTGGAGACAAACACGCGTATAAAACTGGCTACCGCTTCTAGAAATCAAAGCAAACGGTGCAGAAATAGCAAAACTAAAATGATAAAAAAAGAAACAGAAACAAAAACATTAACAGCGATCTCCTTTTTTTCATGTGCCGTGTTTCATTGACTTCTTGTAACATGTCGGAGCTCATGTTGCAACCAACCATGTGACCATTAAGAAGCCACAACCATCTTTATTAGAAGAGATGACGAAGCTGTTAGACGTGGGGGGAAATACTAAATATTTTTCTTTTACAATTTCCTTATCTTTTTTTGCGCTTTGTGACCGACGACCATTAGGCTGTATTCCAAACATTAGTGGTTCATTGAAAAAGCCGTCACAGTTATTGCAGCGGCTGCCGGGATGCTGCTAAAATGCCACCGCTTTGCTAATAGCCAGCCGCATTTGGGGAGGGGTGCCAGCCGCCACTGCCACGAAGTACACCAAGGCGTTTTTGTTGTGGAGATTTTATAATGAAAATTGTTAATTTTTAGTATCCATTACAAATAATGGATTTCTTCGAATTTGGTGTGTGTTTGTCTCATCTAATTGCCGGTGTTTGTTGCCGCGATTTTGCTGCTGTTACTACTGTTCTGCTGCTGAGTTGGTCAGTGCTGTTGCTGCATTTGATCGTCAATGATATTGCTGTCGTTAGTGCAGTGACTATTGTGGACTACTGTTTGGTTAATGTGAGACAACCAAATAGTGGTGGATGATAATGTTTTGTGTCAGACTAGTAGGGATGCAAATATAGAAATTGTGTTATTTATACCCTTTACCACATTTTGGAACAGGGTATCACGTCTATGTGTAACAGGCAAAATGAAACGAGACAAAGATGCATAGAATAGCATTCTGAGTCGTTTTATGCATGTCCGTCTGTCCGTGTTAAATTGTAAACATTAAATTGTAAACGAATGAGATGAAAATTGGCACAGATCGTTAATTTGCCACAAGGGCAAACCCTATTAAAATTGGTGAAAATCGTTTCAGATTTAGATATAGTCCCTATGTATATTTTCGTTGGACTTTTAGCAAATAGTACATCAAAGAGTCACCACATTTTGCACAACGTTCTAAAGTTAATATAGCCTAACATGTCGAATGGTTGTATATACCTCATATATATTTTCATCCGATTTTAATTAATAGTGTATCAAAATGGGTCTCGTAAGTTTGGATGAAATCAGTTCAGAATTAGATATAAATACCATATATGTTTTCCTCCGATTTTATCTAAGTTTATCTGATTCACACAACATTTTCCACAATGTATCAAAATGGGACAAAAATAACCACTGGCAAGTTTGGATGAAATAGGTTCAATTTTAGATATAACATATATATCATCTTCGAATTTTATGTAAATGGCGCATAAAGTACCCAATGTTTCTCCGAGTGCTACTAAATGTTCATATCAATGGTCATTTAAAAATGCGACGTCTGTTTGGATGCATCTCTTGAATATAAATATTGTGGAAAAGAGTAGCATATAGTCGGCCACGTCCGATTTACTTATCTATTATTTCGTATTATTCTGGATTTACCATATCCTCCACCATATGGCGTGGCGTATATTAACTTTGTCATTCCGCTCGAAATACGACATTCTTAATCGTACAATTTTATTACTCCTAGGATGTTTGGTTTTGAAAACGGGATATATCGTTTAATGTTTTGGTATAGTCTCCATATATCGGTGCCATCAAAAATATGGTATTTTGAAGATTTTAGGCACGGTTCTCACTGGTTAGAAAATGTCCCTACTAATACTTTTTAGGGTAGCCCCCATACAATGGTCCCCCAATATTTGTTATTTTGAAGCTCTTGGGCACGTATTTTACGCTAATCAGCCGTAATTTGGTATTTTGGGCATTCACCCGGTAGAAAATCTTCTTTCAAAACAATTATTAATATATGGTCCGATATTATGTCCCCTACACACCGCTATGTTGGTGTCCCATTGTAATGGCTGTAATTGGGAATTCGAGGATATTGGAGTGTAAAACACATTGTGGGAGAAAATTGTCTACATAGATTCAAGATTTTGGTATCGCCACCACATAAAGGTCCCGCCCCATTTTCGGTATTATTAAATTTTAACCAGATTTTTTCATAGATTTGGCTATAATTTGGCATAGTATTCGATATTGGGAAATGTTTTGTTACTATAGTGCAATGTTATGTCTACTCCAAGGGTGTTTGGTATTGAAAAGGTGTATATCAATCCTTATTTTAATGTAGCTCCCATATAAAGGCAATGCCATTTTTGTAATTTTTATAGTTTTATCCAATCGAAAGAGCTGTAATTTAGTATTTCGAGTTTTTGGTGTCCCACTTCTATACAGAAAATTATCTAACTAATGTCCAATTTCCGTTTTAGTCGTATTTTTTTTAATTTAAGGGGCCATAATTATCTTTATAAAATATAGGCCCATATTTTGACATTGTACCCATATGAAGGCCCCGCTTTATTTAAATTTACGTTGAGGGTTCTTGGATGGCAAAAAAATCAGAATATTATAAAGGTCGTTTCATATTTTCCCTATTTTTACGTTATTCGCAACATCTGACCACCAAATTGACTTACACTGGGTTCTAGTAATAAAAAAACGGAAATTTGTTGCTTTGTTCGCCACATCGTAAAACGTAAAAAAAGTTTAAAGCTTTACGGGCTTCCATTTTCTATATTTCAAATTATCTGCGAATAAACTAAAATTTCATCAAGGTTCTGCTGTGGAAAATATTCAACACAACGTTTTAAAAAGTTTGCGATGAATGGGGATGTAAACTTGGGATAAATAAATCATTTTCGACTAATCTATGAATCGATCTGTTGTATGTATTTGTATAAAAGTCGAAGTCGGCCCATCTTTGAGGAAATCACAAAGTCGACTCTGAAAGATCGACTCTCAATTTTTTCATAAATACTCGATTTATTATCACAAAGCCTGAATTGCACAAAAATTGCACATTCCAGAACTTTATTTTATATTTTGGCAATAATTCATACAATAAAATAAGTATTTAGTTGATTTGCATTATACATTAAAAATCAAAAATCGATTTTGAACTGATTTGACAAAATCGATAGATCGAATAGTCGACTTTTTAGTCAAAGAAAAAATCGAAAAGTCTAAAAGTCGACTTCTGCGCTCGACTTCGTATGCCTAATGTAAACATGAAAAACCAGCGCATTGCAGTACGCTATACGATTTTTGATCTCTATCGAAAAAAGTTTGATAAACCAAATGGGAAATTTAATACAATTCATTGTAGGCTTAATTCAATACTCTCTTTAGTGCAACATTTATTCAACATATTTTTGGGTTGCTGTATCTAAATCTGAAATGATTTAAGTAAACTTCACGCGCGTCAATCTATACTTAATTCAGTACGCTAGGCAAAATTGCGTGTAAATCGAACAGACATAGATTTTTTATTGCACCATTTACCTAATTTCAATAGGGTTTTGTAATGAGCAATATAAATGAGCTGTACCAAATTGCATCCAATTCGGATCATAAATGCAACATGTACGTTGTTTACAAGAATATGTGCACTCAGAAAGCGATTCTATACATATTCTCAAAAGGAATCATAGGTCTATCTCATTTTCTTTTGCCTGTTACAAAAATATATGAACAAAAGACATAATACCCAGTAACACAGTATGACAAAGAGTTGAAAAATTGGCGATAAACATTCCCATCACAGAAATATATGGTTATGTTAATTTTAGCCCCAAATCCCCAATCGATGGCTGTATTATCCAAATCTTTATTAATCCGAAAATATTTTCCTTTCGACATCTCTATCACAAGACATCCAAACAAAGTTTTGTGGTGTCAATGATGGAAATTGTGGCGCTGTTGTTGATTGCTATAATACAGCTGATAATGACGATGGTCATCATCAGTGTTGCCAATTTAGCACTTTTAGTGCTAGATTTAGCACTTTTTAAACTCGTTTAGCATCAAAAAAATCGCTGTAGCACCTAGCACTTTTTTTAGCATTTTAAATTTGTTCCAAGATTTTTTCAAAATTTTTAGTATCACTTCAAAAAATTGTCGTTTTTCGATTTTACATTGACACATTGACGTTTCTGTATGTTTTACATAGTGGATTTGATTTTCCAATGCTTTTCCAGTGATTGGAGCAGTATAGTCGGACGGGGCTATCCATATGATGATGATATGAAACTACCACAAGACTTACATTTTCTGCGAAACTAATTGCCATGTCGGTGAAAAATTCTGCGAGTTATCCAACTCCTGGGTTATAATTATACTACAATATCAGAACAAAACAAGTAAACATGATTTTAAGTTTGCCCGTCCGAAATTTTTATATCCTCCACCATGAGGATGAAAATCAAAATGTCTTAAATTAATTGGGCCTCCTAGGAGAAAACTTATGTTATGATAGAACCCTGAACATACCGAAAATACGTTGTAAACAGATATTTAAATTCTCAAAACATCAAATAGTGGGGCTATAATAAAACAGAGATCAATATTGATAGTTTTGGTAGCGAGATTTGGCAGCCAATGAGAATACAAAATACCAAATTACAGCCAATTCTGCTGAAAAACTTGTTTAAAATTCTCAAAATATCAACTTAGGTCAATATTAATAAGTTTTAGTGCGGTGATACTGTTATGAGAACCCAAAATATAAAATTACACCCAATTTAACCGAAAAACGTGTAAAAATCCCCATATTGGCAGGTACAATATAAAGCCGGGTATGCCTTGATCGATATAGAATTTTATTTCCCGTATTTATTGGGTTATTGGTGTTCGGATTATAAAGGCGGCATCAAGAAAAAAACAGTGAGCGGAACAGTATAGTCGGACGGGGCCGACCATACGATACCCTACACAACTACCACGGAACTCTAACATTCTGCGGATTTTTATTCCGAGCCTAGGCAACATTTCGTGATAGTTGCACCCTCTTGCTAGATTAGAGGTATACAGAACCTCCTCCTTACACCGACATATTTTCCGAATATTACTAATATTCAATACAGTCCTTCTAATTACTTGTCTATACTCTCTTCAACCTGGTTGTCCAAAAAAGTTTAGTTTTCGGTCCACTTCATCCCAAAATTATTATCTGATCGTCACCGAAAATTATAGGCGTTGTCCTTGGCCATAACTGGAACCTCATGGAACATTTCAAAGCGATCAGCGCTATATTTCCGCCCTCTAGTGTGGTAATGGTTTACTAAATAATATTTGAATATATAAGCACCTGGTATCAATTTAAAGGCCAACCACTCCTATTGGATATACTATGAACTCCTCGGCTCTATGTCCTTCAGGAGTAAATATATACGCCATACAATACAATTTTTTTGATTTTTCACACAAAAGTCAGGGTCCATTTGACCCTCTAAATATTGACCGATCAAAACAGGCATGCTTATTCTTTGACCCAATCCCCTTCTCCATGTAAAAATTCGAGATGTTTGGGCAATAATTGCGGCCTCTGGAGCGACCAGAAAAACCGACAAAAATTCAGTATTTGGTCAATTTCATCCGCTAAATATTAACCGATCTTTACCAAAAACAATAGGGGTCTTCATTGGGCCGAACCCATCCTACTTGCAAAATTTCGTGAAGATTGGTCCATAACTGTGGCCTGTATCGTGTTTACAAATTATAATGGACGGACGACTCAGCTAGTCGAGATATGACGATCGGTATACTTAAAGGTGGGTCTAGGACCAATATTTCGCTGCGTTACAAACTCTTGTACGGTATAAAAACATGACGATCCGTACACTAAAATGTGCGTCCAGAACCAATATTTCGTGACGTTACAAGCTGTTGTAACACAAACACTCATAACATCCCCACAAAATATAAAATATAATCAAATATCTTCATATTCATTTTTAGCACTTTTTCTAGCACTATTCTAAAATTTTCAGCACTTTTTAGCATATTTTTCAACAAAATCTAGCACTTTTTCTCAATCATGTTTTGGCAACACTGGTCATCATGATCAGAATTCATATCATCATGATCATCATGCTCCACCGCTTCATATTAATTTGTTCATTCGAGTTTTCTTTTTCATTTGAAAAGGGGCTGGGAAGTGTTTTCATTATTGTCATTCATTTATTGTTGTTGCGTCTGTGCAGAGTGTCGGCTATATGATCTGGCCCATTACATTTTGAAGTTAAGTCATCATAAAATATTTCACATTTTCCAAACATAAGAAATGGTTAGTCCAGGGAAGATGCATCATGGAATGGGGAGGGAGCGGTATTGGAGAGATTTTCAGCGACAACAAGACGAGGAGTAAAATATGTTGTTTACACGTGTTTAATAATGATGTTGTTTAGTGTTTTGCCAGAAAAGAGTTGTTATTTAACACATTTTTTCATTCATTAAGATTTATTGTTGTTGCAGTTACAGGTAACCTCAACATAATGCGGTAATTTGTTTACAACGATTCCAATAATTGTCGTTTGAGAACTGAAAATGTTCTAATAATGAAAATTATATAAAATAATACTGGGTTGTTATCTACAAATTACGATACCATTCATAATAACTTTTACAATCGCAATGTTTATAATTTGGCCAAAAACGAACACACACACAACAATTGCAGAACATTCAAAGTTGTTTATTCGAATCACAAAATATAACGATGAAGTAATCACAAAGAACAAGGTTTGTGTTGGATGTCGATACTTTTGATGAGTTTCTTAACATCCATCTTCAATCTATCTGAATGAAGTTATTAAAAATTGTACGTTGTCGATTCATTCACTTGATCTTGATGCTTTGATTTGTTTGCTTTGCTCTTTTTTGGTTTGTCTGTCCATTCATTCAATTGTTAGCACCGCTGAACAAAGACAAAAAATTACTTTTTACGGCGGGTGGTAAATTAAAACGGAAATACTGATTGTTATGATGATTTTAACCGTACCATCGAAGATAGAAATAATAGCAAAAAAAAAAAAACTAAACAATATTTTCAAGACAGTAGGGGTATTCACGGTCTTATTAGAAGATTTAATAATGAAGAAGCAAAAGAGACGTAAAGTTCGGGCGGTCGAACTTTCTGCAGCCTCCAACATACTGACATCTTCTTGAAATAAAGTCGCCAACTCATATGAAACAATAATTTTAGCTATTTATAAAGAGGACATTAAAAATAAATAAGTGTAGCGATATTAATAGTTTTTGGTAGGGAGATATAACCAATTATAAACAAAAATATCACGTTTAGTTGATTGTCTAATATTGTCTTGTCTGGGGAGCCGTTATATGGGGCCTACCACAAAATGTTGACAGATATTGTTCATCTTCGAACTTTACCTGACTACAGATAAAATTCCACACTGTAATGCAAATTTTCCTTATCTCAATTCTTTCTGGAGATATAGGATTTTTTTTGGCTAGTTTTCACTTCACTTCAAAATAGACAATTATTCTTATTTCAGCAACAAGACCTGACTATAAAATAAACAATAACAACTATTGTTAAAAGTTACATATTAGGCCTACTGATCACACTACTAATACTCGAGACGAATACATAAACCGTCACAACACGATCCAACTACGTCAACCAGCACTACCGAACCCAACTATACAACGGAGCCGAGTGCCACAAACAGAGCCTACTAGCTATAACTAGAAGCCGATTACAGTCACCAGATATACATTCATCAACTCAATGGAACGGGTACCAACCGAAACGATAACTAAAGAATCGTATAACTCCATAGCATTGAAGATCCCGATTGTTACTCCCAATCTAAACATAGAAGTATTACAATAAAGAAATGAAATTTTACCACTCATGTTTTAACTTAAGATTTGTGGGTCCTTGAGTTGATCCTGGATGCGACTGAACTTACTTCAGTCTTAGATAAAACCGCTCGTTATAATCAGTCCACCTGTTGGTATAGCCCCCATATAACGAAAGTCCCATGTATTCTGTATTTTGGGGGTTGGTCAAGTTGTTACCCTTATTCGGTGTAAGTTTAAACTTTTAATTCAAATCGTCATATAAACCAGTAAGAAAAGTAGTAAAGTCGATACCCTCCACCACTTTCGGAGTGTTATACATTTGTATCCTAACAACTTCATTTTAATGTTCCTTCGAGGGAAATTGAACGAATTTAATTATGTAATCGTTATCTATAAGTGAACCGACTAAAATAAATCTATACACATGCCTTTCTGCAACCTATGCTAAATTTCATTTCAATCGGGCAGAATAAGAGTCGTTTGCGTACAATGGGACAAATTTATGTAAATCCCTTTATAGGACAATCAGACACCCGTTCAAAATATATACGGAAGCTATGTCAGCATCATCACATTTTCAGAAACTAAGCAGACTTCATTTCAGACTTAACTCAGTACGATATGCCAAATTTCGTGCAAATCGAAAGATATACAGGGACTTTGGTACACACTTTACACTAAATCGGAGGAAAATATATATGGACACTATATCTGAATGTGAAGAGATTTTTGCGAAACTTAACACACTTCATTATAGACTTAATTCAGTACGCTATGCCAAATTTTGTGCAAATCGAAAGATATATAGGGGCTATGGTGCACCATTTACATTAAATCGGACGAAACCAGTAAGGAAAGTAGTAAAGTCGGACTGGGCCGACTATATGATACCCTTCACCACTTTGTGTATATTGTACATATGTATCCTTACAATTGAATGTCAATCTTCCTTCGAAAGAATATACTCGTGTCTTGATACACGCTATTCGGTAAGTCGCACTGTTAAAAAATTAATCTCAATCAGACACCCATTCGATATATATATGGAAGCTAGCTACATCTGCACGAATTTCAACAAAACGCAATAATTTCATTCAAGTCTCAATCAAAATCTCAATCGATTTCCCCCAAAACGTACCACGCAGCATTCCTGACTCAATTCAGTACGCTAAACCAAATTTCGTGCAAATCGAAAGTTATATAGGGACTTTGGTGCACCATTTACCTTAAATCGGACGATAAATATATATGGGAGCTATATAATCTGAACCGATTGTTACGAAACTTAGCACAGATCATTCTAGGCTTAATTTAGTACGCTGTGCCAAATTTCGTGCAAATCGAAAAATATTTAAGGACTTTGGTGTTCTCTTTACCTTAAATCGGAAGAAAATATATATGGGAGCTATATCTAAATCTGAACCGATTTTTCCCAATTTCAATGGGGTTCGTCCTTGGGCCAAATAAATGAGCTGTGCCGAATTTCATCCAATTCGAATCGTAAATGCATGGACAAACAGGCGGACGGATTGACGGACATGGCTAAATCGGCTTAAATAGGGATTCTATGCATATTCTCAAAAGGAACCATGTGTCGATCCCGTTTCCTTTTGCCTTTTACAAACATATGTGCAAAGACATAATACCCTGTACCACAGTGTAGTGAAGGGTATAAAAAAATGTTGGAGCTATATCTAAATCTGAACCGATTTGCCCCAATTTCAATAGAGTTCGTCCTTGGGCAAAATAAATGATCTTTGCCAAATTTCATCCAAATCGAATGATAAATGCGACCTGTACTTTGTTAACAATTTAATATGGACAGATAGAGGGACGAACGGACGAACATGCATTTGAAATTTTTTATACCCTTCACCAGACTGTGGTACAGGGTATTATGTCTTTGTGCATATGTTTGTAACAGGCAAAAGGAAACAAGATAGACACATGGTTCCTTTTGAGAATATGCATAGAATCACTTTCTAAGTCGATTTATGATTGTCCTTCCGTCCGTCTGCCTGTCTGTCCATGTTAAATTGTAAAAAAAGTACAGGTCGCATTTATGATCCGAATTGGATGAAATTTGGCATAGGTCACTTATTCGGCCCAAGGACGAACCCTATTGAAATTGGGAAAAATCGGTTCAGATTAAGATATAGCTCCCATATATATATATATATATATATATATATTTAACCGATTTAATGTAAACGGTCCCTATATATCTTTCGATTTGCACGAAATTTGGTACAGCCTAATCATTTAGGTTTAGAATGATGTCTGCCAAGTTTCGTGAAAATCGGTCCAGATTTAGATATAGCTCCCATATATAGTTTCGTCCGATTTCATGTAAATGGTGCCCCAAAGTCCCTATATATCTTTTGATTTGCACGATATTTAGTATAACGTGCTGAATTAAGCCTAGAGTTATGTATGCCAAGTTTGGAGAAAATCGGTCCAGATTTAGATATAGCTCCATATATAGTTTCGTCCGATTTCATGTAAATGGTGCCCCAAAGTCCCTATATATCTTTTGATTTGCACGAAATTTGGCATAACGTACTGAATTAAGCCTAGAGTGATGTCTGCCAAGTTTAGAGAAAATCGGTCCAGATTTAGATATAGCTCCCATATATAGTTTCGTCCGATTTCATGTAAATGGTGCACCAAAGTCCCTATATATCCTTCGATTTGCACGAAATTTGGCATAACGTACTTAATTGAGCCTAGAATGATGTCTGCCAAGTTTCGTGAAAATCGGTCCATCCTTTTATTATAGATAGATTTTAAGTAATTGACGTACTAAGGAACCAATAGAAACAAAACGTTCTGAAATTAATATAACCTAACCTGTGACAAGTTTGTTTGACATCGCTCAATATTTGGATAGAGCTTCCATATATATTTTCTCCCGGTTTCAAATAAATTGGGCATCAAACTCCTCATGTTAGTCAGATTGACATCAAATTTTGCACAACTTACAAAGTTGAGCATAGAATTAGTTGCGTTTTCTAGAAGTGCGGACATAGCCCAACGGATGACCTATTTATATTTGTTTGAAGTCGATTGACATACTTTATGCATAGATCTAGGTAGATTCACATTTAGATAAATATCACATTTTGTTTCATCCAATTTTATGTTATAGTCCTGATTAATATACCCAGGAACCAATAGGAACAAAACGTTCTGAAATTAGTTTTTAAAGTGGATATTATCATTAAACAGATAACCTACGTAACCTTAGTTGATGACAAAATTTTTTTATTCACCAAACCCATGAACACTTCGATATACTGCACTAAGAGATTTAGTGTGAAAATAGAAAATTTTTGCATGCAATTTTTCCATAAATAACGGTTTTTATGAAATACCTCGACTTTGAAGTGGCCATATAATTAAAACATTGTGTGGGATTGTTTACTTTACTGCATTTTTTGAAAATATTTTTAGAAAAGCTCTTTAATTTACTTAAATTATGTAAACTAAGCACCGATAAAATCATGTACAGATACAAATTTTTGAAAAAAATCTGTAAAATCTATCAAAATTGCCAACAATTTGTACAGTACACCTTACGTTCAGAAAATCACCCTTATTATAGAAAATAAAGGTCCGAATGCACCAGAAATTGCTAGAATTAGTAGAAAATAATTAATAATTCTCAAATTAAAGAAATATTTGAAATAAAAATTCAAAAAATTGGAATTAACCTAAAGGAACGATTCAATTTCAATAGTCTTTACTGAAGAAGGCCGGAATATTTTTGCAGTATGTGAGAAAAAAATCGATTGATATTGGTATTTATTATATCAAATCGACTGTTCGAGTAGTAGAGAATATATTTTATCAAAAAATATATCTGTCAGAACAGAACGAACAGAGATAAACGTCTAGGTTGACGAGTAAAAGTTTCTGGCACACAGCAGCATTTTTGATGTTCAACACAAGACTTCAAATATTTGTCAAACTGTAAAATTTTTACTTCCTTGATACTAAAATAGATTAAGTGGAAGTTATTCGAATCAAAAAATATTATTTTGGAAAAATATTGTCATGTTCAATAGATTTTAAGGGTCAAGAGTTGACCATCAAACATGCTGCTGTGTGCCAGAAACTTTTACTGGTCAACCTAGGCGTTGATCTCTGTTCGTTCTGTTCTGACAGATATATATTTTGATAAAATATATTCTCTACTACTCGAACAGTCGATTTGATATAATAAATACCAATATCAATCGATTTTTTCTCACATACTGCAAAAATATTCCGGCCTTCTTCAGTAAAGGCTATTGAAATTGAATCGTTCCTTTAGGTAAATTCCAATTTTTTGAGTTTTTATTTCAAATATTTCTTTAATTTGAGAATAAGTTAATGTTTTCTAATAATTCTAGCAATTTCTGGTGCATTCGGACCTTTATTTTCTATAATTAAGGTGATTTTCTGAACGTAAGGTGTACTGTACAAATTGTTGGTAATTTTGATAGATTTTACAGATTTTTTCAACAATTTGTATCTGTAAATGATTTTATCGGTGCTTAGTTTACATAATTTAACTAAATTAAAGAGATTTTCTAAAAATATTTTCAAAAAATGCAGTAAAGTAAAAAATCCCACACAATGTTTTAATTATATGGCCACTTCAAAGTCGATGTATTTTCCTAAAAACCGTTATTTATGGAAAAATTGCGTGCAAAAATTTTCTATTTTCACACTAAATCTCTTAAGTGCAGTATATCGAAGTGTTCTGAATAAAAAAATTTTCAAAAATACTTCAAACGAATCGATGGCTTATCAAAAAATGTTTACCACAGTAAATGTTTTAATTCTGTGACCACCACTGTATGTACGAGTATGTGCGAATCGCAAGAGTGGGGCAATAAATTTGTGTCACCATGAGAAGAAATTCATTCGTCCCATTAGGGGGTTAATATGACGTAGCAGCAGATTTCAAATGATAAATGATGTAGTTTCCATGGCGTTTAGTTGTTCTTTTTGTTGTTGTTGTTGACTATTTGTTATATCTCTGACTCTCATTGAGAATCAGAATACCATGTTGTTGATATTACCGTCTGTCGTTAGGTCTGTCTGTGTGTTGTTACCAATGTCTGCTGTTTGGTGTTGGCTGGCTGGCTGACTTTGTCGTCTGGTAACTGTTGTCTGATGTTCTTGTTGTTGCGGATGTTCGTTGTCGGCAATGATAGCAATATTGTTGCTGTTGTTGTTGTTGCAGTTCTTATTTAATGTAACTCCTACAACATTAAATCACGTACAAATTTCGTATTCACGATTTTGCACTATTTTGATATTTATCTAACACCTGCGCAAAATTAAGCGTGCATCTCTAACGATTGCAATTGTGAAAAGAAACAAAAATCACAACAACAGCAACGGCGACTATTACAAGAATGATAAAATAGCGATGAATTGGTATTTTAAATTATTTTCACAAGAAATGTTTAAACATTTCTGTAGTCTTTTGTGTTGGAAATATTCTTGTGGGATTTGTTTTATGTGTCTCGCGAAAATTGTTGTCATAATATATTTAGGATTACAATGTTGTTATAAATGTGTTAAGAAGCATCGTGTATGCAATTTAATAATTTGTATTATATAAAGAAACAGCAACAACATGCCATTTAGAATAATGAATTTTAATTTAACATATGGGATTCTGTTATGATGACATTTTATGAATCCATCGGAAACCATTATTGGAAGTTAACGGAACCAGAATAAAACCAGTGAGCAGAGCAGTATAGTCGGACCGGGCCGACCATATGATACCCTACACAACTTCCACGAAAAACTAACTTTCTGTGGGTCTATATTCTGAGCTTGGGCAATATTTCGCGATATTTGAACCATCTGGACCAACTAGAGGCCGACAATTATTACTAATGTTCTGTACAGCCCTTCTAATTACTTGTCCAGATTCCCTTCCCGTGTGGTGATGTTCTTATTCTCATTGGAACCTAAAGATCGACTCGAAAAAACACAAAAAATTAAGTTTTCGGTCCACTTCATCCCAATATAATTATTTGATCGTCACCGAAAATTTTAGGCGTTATCCTTGACCATAACTGGAACTTCATGGAACATTTTGAAGCAATCAGCGCTATATTTCCGCCCTCTAGTGTGGTGAAGGGTTACTATATAATATCTGAATACATAAGCACCTGTAATACAAACACAATAGGGGTCTTCATTGGCCAGAACCCATCCTAGATGCAAAATTTCGTGAAGATTGGTCCATAACTGTGGCCTGTATCGTGTTTACAAAATATAATGGACAGACGGACACACATGTCTAGATTGACTCAGCTAGTCGAGATATGACGATCGGTATACTTGAAGGTGGGTCTAGGACACAGTCGGGCGAAGCACCGCACGCGTGCACTCTCGCGAGAGTAAATATCACTATTCTCTCACACACATTCAACTGAACCAATTGAAAAACCATTGACACACACACAAAGACAAGTGCGTGAGAACAGAATTTTTTACGCTCTGCCCGTGCCTGGTCTAGGACCAATATTTCACGGCGTTACAAACTCTTGGGGCTGCACAAAGCTATAATACCCTGACAACATAGTTGTGTAGGGTATAAAAATATAAATTTTCATTTATTCCAAAACCGATTATTTGAATCGTTATAGGCTCCTAAGTGATCCTAATATCAGCATGTACTAATAATCGGCATCTGTTGTATACAAATTCAAATAACTAAAAAAAAAATCCTAAAACCAAATAGGAAAAATAACTTGAATATTGCAACCTATCTCTGTGTAAAATTTCATCGAGGGAAGAACATTTATTTAGCCAAAATTTTGCATCTTATCAATGAAGTCTTTTCAATACTAGAAATGTTTCATAATTCTTAAGAAAAAACCAGTAAGGAAAGTAGTAAAGTCGGACTGGGCCGACCATATGATACCCACTTTGAGTATATTGTACATATGTATCCCAACAGACGTCGCCTTTGCGAAGGAATATTGACATGAAATTGAACGAACTTAAATATGTTATCATTATCTATAAGTAAACCGACTAACACATCCTTTTTTCAAGGGAAAGACTTTTTGTGCAACTTTTTTAAAATTGCCAGCGGTAACACTGATTGTGAAAATCGACTATTAGAGTTTTTGCAAATAGAGAGCAGGACAAGTCATAACATGGCAACAAATCATACAACCAAACGGTGCATATTTGTCCAAATCGGACATTCCGAAGCATGTTAAAAATAATGGATTTCTCCTAATCTAATATATTGATAACTGCGGATATGAATATTAGGAGCCCTCCTAATATCTTTACTAAGGAAGTAAATACCTAGATTTTCATTCAGACAGTTGCTTCAGCATGTATAATTTCCTAACTGCCAAAGAATGTTTTTTTATAAACTATATTCAAATGTACCAATTAAGTGTCTGAATTCTCCTCTTTTACTAGCGGAATTTGCCATACTAAAAGTATGTTATACCACTCTCAGGCATATTTTGTGATAACAATTAATATCAGTTAATGTCTAAAAATTTTAACTGTAATTTAATTATGTATAAGAGTTGAAATCTGATACTTATTCAAATGTTTGCATCGGCATATATTATTTTTGGTTTTTACGAAAAAAAATAAATAACATGAATAACACCAAACAATCATTTGTCATAATGACACATTCCAAACGTAGTCTAATTTCACAAAGTCAAATTAATAAACAAATAAATCTTTCAATACAATCATTTATCAAGAAACGTAAAAAATACGAAACATTTAACTTTTTTTGCCCACAGACAAAAAACAAAACAAAATATCGATAAGTCCTCCCTTTTCTGTCTGGAGGTAGCACAAATATTGTCATTATTATGTAAAAATTGATATTATTAGAGATAATTTATGCTCAGCCTATTCTTGCTTTCAATATCAATGGAACTATGTTGCGTTGCTCGATGGATGATGAAGAGGCCTATTGTTTGATCTGACATGTGTGGCACACCTAGTCACTTTACAATGCCTTTGTCGAACATAATTGTTTAAGACGGATATAGATTTATTTTTTTATATGCTGCTGATTATTTTGAATAAAACTATTCAGTAATTTACAGTGGGACAATAGTAAAAGCATTACCATTGTTTCAAATAGCAATAAAATATTCATATATGTTTTCAATAATGTAAATTATAAACGGAGTACACCAACTTACTTTGAAGAAACCAGCTTCGTCTTAACTCTGTTCACCTGTATTATATTTGCCATATGTTACAATATTCAAATTCATGACAAAAGTGGAACCCAAACATCATACACATTTTTAAATCCGCATGGGAATTTTGTCTGAAATTCGGATCAACGATTAATAATATTAAAATTTCAGCCTAATGGCTGTGATGCGATGATAACAGTTATGATAACTTTGCTCACATCACAAATCATATATTTACCGGCTTATCTGTTGACGGATTTAGAATAATTTAAACGCTTCCGTTTCTGCTGCCAATAATAACCAAAAAAATGTATGAATTGTTGGTCTCCAAAATGGGTTGGGCTGCTTATTTAATCTGTGTCATATGAATATTCCATTATTTTATTTGTTAATGATTTTATGTTGATTAACATATTCAAAATTTTCTTTTTTTTTCAAATTCAAATTTTCGATTATTCTAAGTGTTTTATATAACTGCACAAAGAAACAGATAAAAACGTATTTAATACCAACCGAAATCTTGATACAAAACAGGTGATCATTTGCTGAGGAGAGCTTCTACTACGAACGGCCGTTTTTGGACGACATTAATGGGTTGATACAAAACTATGTATGGACTGAAAAAGGATACTCTAAGGCTTCTTTCTGCCAATATTGACCCTTCTTCCATCGCAAAGAAAGAGAGTAATTTGAAACGTCGAATATATTCGACAAAAACATCGAAAGGGTTTATAATTGCTGCTAAAGAAATTGGGCTACACTTCAAACTGCTTCAAAGATCCTGCCGATCGTATCTAAACTGTGAATTATGATTCCTACCGTGAGATGACATTCATTATTTTACCTATATGCAAGAACTTGACTTGTATGACATGTAGTTTCAACAAGACGTTGCCATACAAACGTGCCCAAACTTCACAAAATACCGAATAATGGGGGAACCGTTTCACTTCAATAGGGACAACTTTTGTTCATTTTTTATCTACCAATTCTTGTTGAGAAATTTCCTTTGACGAGTAATTCACACTATTTTTGGGATCAATTTGGTACAGTTCTTCTTTGGCTGACGTTTTATTATATCCTCAGCGTTATGGCTAATAAGGGTATATACACCTTGCTGCGACAAAAATGTGCCTCATATAATTATTGGTTTTAGACCCCATGTTTCTTTGGACCATATCCGTTTCAGTCGGTCTGTCTGGCCGGCTGGTGCGCACCATAACTCTCGAAAGGGTAACCGGTTTCATCCAAAATGTTTATATCATAATATTTCTTCCAACTTTAGTCCAAGTTCGAAGATGGGGAATGTCGGTCTACTGCTTCTAGTACCTCTATCTGATTTGAACCAAACAATTTGTACAATCTATTATCTATAGCAAGCCTAGATTAAGTCCGAAGATTAAACCCATTTGTCCACTCTTTCTTTTACCTCCCCCACAAATGGTCAACATTTTCCACTTATAAATCCAATATCAGGCAAATGGAATGTCCGATTTGAATCAATCCAAAATCTATATCCTTTATCGAACCTAGATCATGTACGAAGGTGGGACTCATCGTAACTCCCCAACGAAGGTTTAAGACTTTATTGGCTTGCAAATTTAATTTGGATTATAAAAATAAAAACGTATACTTTATAAACCAGTAAGGAAAGTACTAAAGTCGGACGGGGCCGACTATATGATACCATTCACCACTTTGAGTATATTCAACAGATGAATACTAACAGACGTCGCATTTTTAAAGTAAAATGAAATTGGAAACAAAAACACGTCATTCTGCAACCGATACTAAATTGTTCATTTGGTCAGATATAGAAGATATATCTAAATCTGAACCGATTTCAGGAAACTTAACACACATCTAGACCTAATTCATTACACTGTGCCAAATTTAGTGCAAACCGAAAGATATTAAGGGACTTTGGTGCACCATTTACATTAAATCGGACGAAAATATATATGGGAGCTATATCTAAATCCGAACCGATTTTCAGAAAACTTAACACACATCATTCTAGACCTAATTCATTACGCTGAGCCAAATTTAGTGCAATTCGAGAGATATATATTGACTTTTGTGCACAATTTAGCTTAAACCGGACGAAAAATTTCGTGCTTAAATCGACTCAAAAAGTGATTCTATGTATATTTTCAAAAGGAACCATGTGTCTGTCTCATTTCCTTTTGCCTGTCACAAACATATGCACAAAGACATAATACCCTGTAATACAGTGTGGTGAAAGTTAATAAAAACGTTTGCAGAATGACATGTTTATGTACTGATATAAAACAGTTCACATTTAGATAAAAATCATATATTTTAGTTCATACAATGTCATATTAAAAGTTCTTCAAACATGAGAGGTCTTTTAGGATGCATCTGCTGAATGGACTCCGTCCGACTTTACTACTTGTCTTACTAGTTACACCCTTCACCACACTGTGGTCACGGGTATTATGTCCGCCCGTCCGTCCGTCTGTCTGTCTGTCCATGTTAAATTGTAAACAGAGTACAGGTCATTTATTTGGTAAAAGGACGAACCCTATTGAAATTGGGAAAATCGGTTCACATTTAGATATAGCTCTCATATATATTTTCGTCCAATTTTATGTAAATGGTACACTAAAGTCTCTATATTTTTGTCGGTTGGCATGAAATTTGGCATAGTGTACTAAATTATGACTAAATTAATGCTGTGTGTTAAGTTTCGGTTCAGATTTAGATATACCTCGCATATATATTTTCATCCGATTTTATGTTTATGGTGCACCAAAGCCCCTATATTTCTTTCCGTTTGCACGAAATTTGGCATAGCGTACTGAATTCAGCCTAGAATGATGTGTGTTCAGATTCGTGAAAATAGGTTTAGATTTAGATATAGCTCCAATTTATTTTTTCGTCCGATTATATGTGAATAGAGTACCAACGCCCTAATGTTTATTCGATTTGCACGAAATGTGGCATACCGTACTATTGAGTGTACAAAAAACCTTCGAAAGTTTTCAAAGTTTTTTTTTCCGAATTTCGGATCAAATATGCGATAAATTTCAGATAAAACTCACCATTCTGAAGAATTATAATCCTATTTTCTGCTCATTTTCAAACTTTTCTTTAGAGTTGTATCGGAAATTGTGTAGAAAATCGAAAATTCTCTCAATTTTTTATTTTTTTACCCATGATTCAAACGAATTCTCAAAGAAATTCAATTGTTTTCGAAAAAAAAAACTTCCGAATCACAATTTGAAAGTTGGGCAGAGTTTCGTTCCGAATTCGAAAAAATCTCGGAATTAATTGTTAGCTGGTATTCGAAATAATTATTCTAGATCTCTATAAGGACCATTTTGAGTTTTAGCAATAACGCGGCCTGCAAGGTAATATGAAACGCCCGTCCTATATTTTCCATCCAAATTACCCTTTGAGGCCAACATTTCCCATTCAGTGGTTTAGGATCTAGGACTATGGCGAATTCAAATACATTTTAAATATTTATTTTTGTAATATCTTCTATTGAACTTTTCCGCTATTATATAAATTTGGAAAGTTTCGCTGATCAATCAATATTGCTTAAAATACTACCAACTATTCAGCGCCGTATCGCTAAATGATTTATTTATATTAATCAAATTCAATATTTTCATGGCGCTTATCAAAATAACGAAAACAGAAAAACGAATTATTTAAATTAACCAAATTCAAAGCTTAAACTATAACAAAACATCAAACATTTTCATTCACTTGAATTCAGTTCATTCATTTTGAAATTTGCACCTTTTGTGCACCAATCCACACTTATGTTCCGTACAATGGTTTGACTGTTATGACAGCTTGGATTTTCATTAAAATAATTTTCATAACAAAATATCAATGGGATGTCCATGTTGATCTAGTTTCAAAAACTTTTGTTTTCCGAAACACGCACACATAAACATTGAAACAATCTTGTTTACACAAAAAAAAAAACCAGTCGGAATTGTTTAAATGTTATATTAAAAATATGTTTGATTTAAACTAATATCTACAATGCCCGGCGTTGGTAGATTTTTTATTTATTTTTCTTTAATCCCATTGTTTTCAATTTAAAATATAATAATACAGTTTTTGTATTGTTTTGATAAAATTTCGAAATACACAAAAACAAAGACGTAGAAATACAAATGCAAAACATACATAAAAAGCATAACGTTTTTTCTCTAGAAAACCTCGAAAGACAACAAAAACAAAAAAACAAGTTTAACATCTCTCTAAATTTGCCGGTACCGTTTTGCTATATTAAAGAAATCCCGTCGGACCGTTAAAATGATAGGTCTATTGGTATTATATCTATATCGAAACTGTTTGCACCAACAGTGTCAATCGAACAAACGTAAAGATTTTGTTGCATCATTTATTGAAAGCCTTAAGATGTTGGTCGTCACTTTTGTTTTTATCCCCTTTCAGCGATTGTCCCATTGTAGAGAGCCTGCAAATGTTAGTTCTAATGGTAGAAGCTTTGGCTATGAAGCTGGGCAGAAGCTATAGTCTGTAGGTGACCAGTCTCGATTTTTTGGTGTTCCAATGGTAATAGCTTCGGCTATGAACCGAACTGAAGGTTTCAGTAGCACAGGTGTCACAACTCCTAGGTCCGTGAATCTATCCTGGCAGTTGGTGCAGGAGCTGGTTTATATCCAGTAGCGCTTCGACTCGATATGGAGTTGCATTACAACCAGGTGCCTGACCCACAGAAAGGCTGGAGTTTTGGATGGGCTCCACTCATCATCCACGTCCAAGTACGTGTGATCGATTATTCCCTCTATTTTGGTGTGGAGGTGTTGGTTGACGCTTTATATTAACTGGTGTATACCGAATGGTGGGATAAGACCACAAGGTAGGTACCACGAACTCTAAGCATCTCTGACACTAGAATCCATAGACTGAGGGCGGCGAAGGTGGCTTTGATATTATCGAAATCATCAGTAAAGACCGGAAATATGGAAAGGACTAATCGGACTTTTCCAAAGAAGAGAGGGAAGACAAAAATGGGCCTTATAGAGTGAGAATAGCTGCGAATATCTGAAACTACAATTTGAGTCATTGAAGAGCATAGAAACCCAGTAATAACTAGTACCAAGTATTACCTCTATAAGTGATACAAGGTGGCGAGGAAAGTAGGCATCGCTCAATTACAAAAGGCAACTGTCATAATCAGAGTTTGGGGCTGGGATTTTACGACAAAACGTAGGCTTAAAGACTTCGAGAAAGAAGAGGGGTATCCCCCTGGACCGGTCTTGGTCCAGTTTTCATTGGCAAGTCTGGCCAAGACTGAGGGTAAGGAGCACTACGTGTCCTACGCTATCAACTTCAAGATTAACAGAAAGTAGTGATGAGACGAGGCTCGTTTACGGAAGGTCAATTGACAGAAGCCATCCAGATAAACAAATTAATCAAATATAATATCCACTCGAACAAATCCCGGATCCTTGGATTGTTAAAAACAAAGTCTCTGGATTAAATCATATAAATTCCCAACATTTCCATGGAAATACGGATTCTCGACCCAGAACCTATATAATATGCAAAAAAATTATGATTTTTCTTCTCCTCAGATTTTACAATATCGGACGCAACTGTTCTGAAGCAAAGGAACGACAAAATTTGCCTAGCATTAGTATAGCTCCCGTTCGACTCGGGAATAATGAAGAAAGCAAAGGAAATAGGATACAAAATTCTAAGTGGTAATGATACAAACCTGCAAAACATTGCTAAGGGACAGTACTAATAAAAGGGCCAGTCCCTTCTAATATACGAGTTCTAGTATTGGAGAGTCTCACAAGTTATCTACGTATATTCTTAAAAGTAGCTATGTTTCATTTTATACGTGGAAAATATTTGGAAACAAATTTTTTGGCTCTAAATCTTAAAACTGGTCTCCTCTGACTTATGTTTCATCTCGTAAAAGTAAAGGCGTTAGAAAAACGGCTGAGAAAGAAGTGCTTAAAATCAGTGTCGTCGGCAATATTATTTTCCACGTTTGTGTAAAGCACTTTTATGTGAAGGTTATTATGATTCTTATATTTTTTAAAATATATGCCAAATATTAAAAAAACGTTATTAATTTTCAAACGCCATATACTGCATACAACATTTTATGTTTTTTTACACAAAATAGAACACCCACTTCTTAGAAAATTATCCGATTATACAGTGTTAACCACTTGCTGCTGAACATGCAGAGAAATCTGTCTCATTTGACATTGTTTATACGAGTACCATATATCTCTCTGCCTTGTGGAATTTCATGACTAAGCAATTTTCCCCAACTAAAACCAAAAATTATTACTAACAACAACAACACTGGAGGTCTGGTTGCTACAAAAAGTCAACCATTTAAGGAAAACTCCAAAAAAAGTTGCTGTTGTTGGTACATTAAAAGTGTGGCAACTAAACGGTAAGGCTTCTTTAACAAATTTTTCCTAGAATTGTTTTTGGTTGTTCGTAGGTTTTGTGATCTATATTCAGGTTTTTGTTTTGCTCAAAACAAGAGAGGCATGTGCCCAAGAAACTGTTTTTTTTTTTCGGTTTCAATACGAATGGTAGACAGATATTTAGTTGTTATGATTGATTACAAAAATGACCTCAAAACGAAACGAAAATTCGAGTTTTGAGTTTTTTTCGTTGAAATTCAATAAAATGTTAAAGAAGAATAAATACATGTATGTATAATAGAATAAACATATATGGTAAATAAATGTAAATGCTTCTTGAGATGGATTCTTTGATGATTATTTATTAATAATGCAACAAATCTCGGTCGCTTTATATATAACGACACCGTTACATATTTGATATTTTCAAGGCCAAAATTTCCTCGGCAATTGTTTGTATTTTACCATTGTAGATTCTCACTAGAAAAGCCAGTAAGGAAGGGACCAAAGTTGAGCGGGGCCAACTATATGATACCCCACCCCACTATGGTTATATACAAATACATGTGATAATTATAGGTCCATGTTTAAACAGGAATTACCAAAGTATATGAGAAAAAATAAATAGTTTTCGTTTTATTTATCTGTCGTTGCGAACTTTTCATGATTTTGAGCTTCAAAGTTTATTTATGTGCAAGCTGTGTCTTATTTAATATAAAAAATTGAAAAAATAGGGTTAGGCTACCCAGTTTTTTATGTTTTTTTTTCTCAATTTGCGACTAAGCTACACACCTTTGTGCCAATGTGAAACTATTTCGTTTTTCGAAAATTTAACTGCATCTATCTTCAAATTATGCTGACATTTTTAGCCCGATTTTTGGTTTTTTGTGAATTGTGATTCTAGTTTTAATGCGCAATCATGAATTTCCAAACTTCAGTTATAGGATTGTTGTTTTTTATGTTCGGATAAAAAAAAAAAAACTTTTTCGTGAAAATCCATCTACTAGAAGGCGGGAACAGGCCTATCAAAAGCACAAAAACACAAAATTAAAAACATTAGCAAAGCAAAAAAAGGTGTACCCAATTTTTCTCAAAAATAGTGTTAGCTACGACATCCATGCTTATTAAAAATGCAAATGGACTGAAATTATTTGCGTTTTACGAGTTTTTGGGTATCGGAAGATATACATGGATTGGAAGATAACCTTCAGAACTTCATGAAAACTGCCTGCGCATTAAATGAATTTATGGATTATGCGACTGAATCCTATCAGACGTCACATTTTGAAAGGACCAGTAAAATGAAATTGGATCCCTAAACATGTCATTCTGCAACTGATACTAAATTTTTCATTTAATCAGATATAGAACTATATCTAAATCTGAACCGATTTCAGGAAACTTAACACACATCATTCTAGACCTAATTAATTACGTTGTGCCAAATTTCGTGCATACCGAATGATATTAAGGGACTTTGGTACACCATTTACCTTAAAATATATATGGGAGCTATATCTAAATCTGAACCGATTTTCTGGAAACTTAACACACATCATTCTGGGCCTAATTCATTACCCTGTGCCAAATTTCGTGCAAATCGAAAGATATCTAGGGACTTTGGTGTACCATTTACATTAAGTCGGACGAAAATATATATGGGAGCTATATATAAATCAGATCCGATTTTTCCCAATTTAAATAGGGTCCGTCGTTGGGCCAAATAAATGAGCCAAATTTCATCCAAATCTTATCATAAATGCGACCTGTACTTTCTTCACAAAAATACATGGACGGAAGGATAGACGGACATGCCTAAATCGAATCATAATGTGATTCTGTGCATATTCTCAAAAGGAAACATGTGTCTATCTCGTTTCTTTTTGCATATGCACAAAAGGAAACGAAACCACGAAATGGATAGCCCTTTATCTCTGTAGATCCTCCAAAGACTCCTTGTATGTTCCATTGACAGTCTATTGTACATAGGAGCAGTATCATATAGGCGGCACCGCCCGATTTTTGAACTTTCGTTATTCACTAATTGTTGTTTAAATATTTTTTTAATTTATCCCGTCCGGTTCATAACATTTATTTTTGACATTTTTTCTGAAGCACCAGGATTTAGTGCATCAAAAAAGATAATTAGGGAATAAATATTTATTCACGCATATTTCCTAAATAATTTATCCATAAAAATATTGTTTTACAATATTGATAACCTGCATTATTTGCCAAAGAACAGTAATTATAATCCTCCGCACTCCATTAAATATACTTATGGCTCAAAGCATAATCCCGCATGAACCATGTTGAAAAAATATAAATTTCTTCAAACACTACGTTTGGCACATTTACAACTTAACAGATTAGAAAAACAAAATACATTTTCATATTCATCCAGAAAAGTTGTTAGAAAAAACAGAATCTCGCATATACTTTACAACGATGTACTTATTGTGGGTCATATAGGGAGCATATGGGCGTTAACTGAAAAGTGTTACAGATCAACTGCTGTTTTGTATTTCTGTGATTCTACAGTACCAAAAAAGGTTGTATTCATTTTTTTACCTTTTTTATATTTTTTGGCCTTAAACTAAATTTTCAATTTAAGGTTTTTTTTTGTTAAACGCCTTTTGGTCGAAAAAGAAAACAACAACACAAAAATTATAACAGACAGAAGTACAACAATAACAGTACAAAATGGATGAGAGATTATTCATAAACGATGAACAGATGGATGGATGGCTGGTTGGTTGACCGACTATCCGACATGTATGTTGGCGGAGTGTGAGGTAGCCGGGCATATGGGGGAAACCTGTAGACAGCATAAAATTAAAGAATTTGAAGAAGCACTTAAAGGCACACGTGAAACAAATTGTGCCACTTCATTAGTTGCATTTTCTATGTAACGGTGGTCGTTCGACACCAGGCGGGCCCTGATGTACAACCGTGTGGTCGACGAAAAGACCCACAGCATACAAACACACATATCAGTTGGATGATGGATTTCTGAGGAAATTTTAAGCACAAGAGAGAAAAGCAACAACAACACTAACTGAAATTGAAAATTACCAATAATGATTTTTGATGGCATATGCCATTATGCTACAGTGGTGGTTAATAAAGATGCAGTTTTTCTCAAAGTTGGGATTTAATATTTAGCCATCATGCCCGTCTGTTGAAATTTCGGATTGCCTGAACCCCACGTTTCAACATAAACCCCATATAATTGTACCGCCCAATTGTCAACAGAATTATATAGGGGGTTATATCAAAATTTGCTCTATTTGAAAATAAGTGGAAAATTTATTTTCGACTATAGCGGGACGTTCTAAAGTCAATAAGAGTCATATTTTTACAAAATCCCATTTCCTGTCTATTTTAGAAATTCTGTATGGTTTTCTCCACATGTTTGACCTATTTTTGAGGCTTATTATTTATAAAGTAATCAATATAGACCTACATATAATATATGTTTTCTAATTGGCACGTCGGATTCTTGAAGGGCTAAATCATATTTCCTTGACAATTTTTAATACAGACCACATCTAAAGATCCCTCCCAATTTTCAGTATTTCGGCATTAATTTGAAAATATTCATTATAGGCCCCTGTTATAAAAATCCTCCTTCAATTTTCCAAACGCGAAAGACTGCAATTAGTTATTTAATTATTTTAAAGTAAAAACCAGTAAGGAAAGTAGTAAAGTCGGACGGGGCCAACTATATGATAACCTTCCCCACTATGGGTATGTTAAACAGGACAATTAACATGGAATTGGATGAAATAAAATATGCGATATTTATCTAAATGTGAATCTACCTAGATCTATCCATAAAGTATGTAAACCGACTTCAAACAAATATAACTAGGTCATCCGTTGGCTATGTCTGTACTTCTAGAAAACGCAACTACGTAATTCTATGCTCAATTTTGTACGTTGTGCGAAATTTGTTGTCAATCCGACTAACATGAGGAGTTTGATGCCCAATTTACTTGAAATCGGGCGAAATATATATGGAAGCTCTAACCAAATATTAAGCGATTTCAAACAAACTTGTCACAGGTTAGGTTAAACTAATTTCAGAACGTTTTGTTCCTATCAGCCTATTGGTTCCTTGGTGTGTCAATTACTTAAAATCAATCTATAATAAAAGGGAGCTATATCTAAATCTGGACCGATTTTCACGAAACAAGGCAGACATCACTTTAGGCTCAATTCAGTACGTTATGCCAAATTTCGTGCAAATCGAAAGATATATAGGGACTTTGGTGCACCATTTACATGAAATCGGACGAAACTATGTATGGGAGCTATATCTAAATCTGAACCGATTTTCACGAAACTTGGCAGACATCATTCTAGGTTCAATTCAGAACGTTATGAAAATTTTCGTGCAAATCGAAGGATAAATATGGACTTTGGTGCACCATTTACATAAAATCGGACAAAACTATATATGGGAGCTATATCTAAATCTTGACCGATTTTCACGAAACTTGGCAGACATCATTCACGACTCAATTCAGTACGTTATGCCAAATTTCGTGTAAATCGCAAGATACATGTGGACTTTGGTAAACCATTTACATGAAATCGAACGAAATTATATATGGGAGCTATATCTAAATCTGGACCGATTTTCACGAAACAAGGCAGACATCACTCTAGGCTCAATTCAGTACGTTATGCCAAATTTCGTATAAATCGAAAGATATATAGCGACTTTGGTGCACCAGTTACATGAAATCGGACGAAACTATATATGGGAGATATATCTAAATCTGGACCGATTTTCTCGAAACTTGGCAGACATCATTATAGGCTCTATTCAGTACGTTATGCCAAATTTCGTATAAATCGAAAGATATATAGGGACTATATTTACATGAAATCGGACTATATATGGGAGCTATATCTAAATCTGGACCGTTTTTTCACGAAACTTGCACATCATTCATTGATACATGAAATCGTGACCGTTTACATTAAATCGGTATATATATATATATATATATATGGGAGCTATATCTAAATCTAAACTGATTTCTCCCAATTTCAATAGGGTTCGTCCTTGGGCCGAATAAGTGACCTATGCCAAATTTCATCCAATTCGGATCATAAATGCGACCTGTACTTTGTTTACAATTTAACATGGACAGACAGAAGGACGGACGGGCATGCATAAATCGATTTAGAAAGTGATTATATGCATATTCTCAAAAGTAACCATGGGTCCATCTCGTTTCCTTTTGCCTGTTACAAACGTATGCACAAAGACTTAATACCCTGTACCACAGTGTGGTGAAGGGTATAATTATCCACTAGCAAAATATTTTTAATGACATAGTTCTCATATACATGTCCCGATCAATTTTGTGTCTTTTGAATGTACATCTTCTTATGAAGGATGTTAAAAATTTTGTCCGAACTTAATGTTCGGTTTACTTGTTTTGAGTTAAGGCCACGTTTTTTTGCCCATCAGTGTATTTTTCTTCTAGTTTTCTGTTTTACACCAGTAACTGATATTTCATGCAGGTATGCATCTAGCTAGTTCGGCGCTGTTCACTTATTTTAAAAGTTTATTTATTTTCTTCATTTTTCTTTCAATGAAAATGTTGGGTGGTATTCTATAATTTTGTTTCTTCTCTGGATTGTTGAAAACTTCACATTATATTCTTAACGCTTTAATTACAAAGCGGCATGTGTTGCCTATAATGGGGCATTCCAATTTTATGCTGCCGCCCAACTAAGTGGAATTGATTTTACGTATTGTTGTATGATAAATCAAGGAATATTTATGAATTGATTTGAAAGAACATAACGGCGAAAAGGTGTCTGTAATTAAAGCCACACATAATATAATGATAAATTTAACTATTTACACTTTTCCTTTCCTGCCTATAGTTACAAATATTATACAATTAATATATTATTGTTTTGAGGATTCATTGAGATATCGTCGACGAGTTTAAGTCATTGTTTTCTTTTTGTCAGTAAATTTTGATGATGCTTGTTACGCTCTCAGACACATACTCTCAATTTAGTTCTGTTTAACACTGGTTTAAACCTCGTTCGGTATATTCAAACCAGTAAAGTGGGCCACACACGTCAAACATGTGCGTTCGATCGGTGTGAAGCTCCTAGCCCACACACGTCAAACGGATCCACAAAACTTCATTTATTATTTATTTTTGAAGCGTTAAGATGGACAGCGATAGTGATGACGGAAAAAAGACCAAATATTTTTATTTAATATAAATGTATTAACTATTTTTATTTTATTCCAGAAAAACATTTGTATTTTCCACACAGTAGAATATGTGTAAAAAAACATCAAAAAATTTTCCAAAACGTATTTTTATATGTTTGACATTGTCCGCACTCCACGAAATTTCGCAACAAATGAGAAAATATCTACACACCAGACCACAGACGTCAAACATGCGCGCGTCGCACAACGAAAAATTAAAAATTTTTAATTTCTTTCGATCGGTGTGCGCACCGGCAAATCGGTGTGAACACCGTACCACACACGTCAAACATTGCTTCGATTCACACCGATCGAACGCACATGTTTGACGTGTGTGGGCCACTTAAGGAAAGTAGTAAAGTCGGACAGGGCCAACTTTATGATACCCTTCACCACTTTGAGTGTATTCAACAGGGCCATTGATACGTTTCGTGTCAACCGTTGCAACATTTACCTAAACTCCAACGAACATACAAATAAGAGCTTTATCGAAATCTGAAACCAAAGGAAGGAAAATATAAATGGGAGCTATATCTAAATCTGAACCGATTTTCACGAACTAAACACGCAGCATTCTAGGCTCTATTCAGTGCGCTGTGCTAAATTTCGTGCAAATCCAAGGATATATAGGGGCTTTGGTACGCCATTTCCAAAAATCGGAGGAAACTATATATGGGAGCTATATCTAAAACTGGACCGATTTTCACGAAACTTAGCACACATCACTCTAGACTTAATTCCGCACGCTGCGCAAAATTTCGTGCAAATAGAAAGATATCTAAGGAGTTTGGTACACAATTTACATAAAATCGGACGAAACTATATATGCGAGCTATATCTAAATCTGAATCGATTTTCACGAAGCTTAGCACACATCATTCTAGACTTTATCAAGTACGCTGTGCGAAATTTCGTGCAAATCCAAGGATATATAGGGACTTCGGTGCACCATTTACATAAAATCGGACGAAACTATATATGGGAGCTATATCTAAATCTGAACCGACATCCACGAAACTTAGCACACATCACTCTAGACTTAATTCGTACGCTGTGCCAAATTTTGTGCAAATCGAAAAATATATAAGGACTTTGGTACACCATTTACAGAAAATCGGACAAAACTTTATATGGGAGCTATATGAAATAGTAATATTTTCATCCAACTCCAAACAAAAAAATTGTTTGCTACATAAAATACGTAAAAAATGTGTGACTTTATAGCTGCACAGGAAATCTTAAATAATTTCCCTCCATGTTATCTTCCAAACGGATTAAGGCAGGATGCAATCAAAATCATTTATTTAAATTATGTCAACATTTAGTAAATTGAATCTACCCATTTTCCTCCTACTTAATTTAACGTAGACAAATTCATTTCGGAAAAGACATGCTTACTTTATGCTGCAGGGCCTGTCAAATATATTACACGTAAATGTCTAAATAGTACGGGATAACTATAACAGATCTCGACATACGCACGTACACAATACGAAATGTTTAAATGGTGCATTAAATGTGCATTGTTTGGTACGCCACAACATTTTGACGTGGAATTATAAATAGGGAAATAGGGTTATGTAAAAAGTACATAAATAAACATATATTAATCGGCATATACATGATGATACTATTCCAATTTAATTTTTATGTTTGCAGCATTTGTTATATTTATTATCTGTGTGCATGTGTTTGTAAGATGCTAAAGAATACAAGATATGACCAAAGTTAATTTGGAGAATATACATCGAATCTTTTTAGAGTCCATTTATTCATGTCCAAGTGTTATAGGTCTCATTTATGATTCAAATTGCACGCAATTAGGTACAGGTAATTTATTTGAAAATTGGTTCATGAATGTCAAATAACATCCAATTAGTTTATTAAAGCCGCAGCGGCAGTACAGTTATATAGGAGCTAACTAAAACGTTGACCATTTTCAATACCGCACTTAAATAGTAAACATACTGAGAGTTAAATATTGCCAGTTGTATTGATCCGAAATGGGTCGAATTTTAATTTCTGACTCTACGAAGTGTACATACTCTTTATCAAGGTAAAATTCTGTTGTAATCACGCTCACTTCTGAAGAAATTGAGATAGGGTGCATAGGGCAGGTCAAGTTCGAAGATTGGCTACATTGGTCCACGTTTTGGGATAGCCACCATAGAACGGAGCCTCCAAATTTACGGCATTTAAAGGAATTTGGACTCGTTTTTACCGAATTAGCTGGAACTTAGTTGTTTGTGGCCTCATTGGGTTACAAATCTCGTGGTTAAAAATTATAAATATTGATCTACCTTTTCGGGTAGCCTTCATATAACGATACATACTTGGGCAGATTTTTCAAGCGAAATGATGACAAACATTTCGCTTGAATTGAATTTTTAATTCCCATTTGATACGAAATCTGTCTACTAAAACTGATCATATATTTACATTTTTGGGGTAGTTCCCCCTCATATATCCGGATCTTGAGGATTTTGAACAAGTTTCTAGATCGAATTGGCTGTAATTTGGTAAGTTGAGTTCTAATTGAATACCAAATCTTCCCACCAAAAATTATCAATATTGGTCCAAATTGTGGGGTAGCCCCCAAATAATCGGTCCACCAAATATTCTATATTTTGGTGTTTTGAACGCGAGTTTCAACCAAATTCGATGGAATTTGGTATTTTAGATTCCTATAACATAGAAAATCTCCCTAGAAACAATTATTAATATTCGATCCCGTTTGCAACACCTCGAAATGTTCACGAGAGACCCCACAAATTATATACATATATACTTGATTATGCGTGTCCGTCTGTCGATCTTTTGAAATCACGATAGAGATCGCAATATTTACGATAGAAACGGACATTGCTAAATCGATATAGAACATTATTCTGATCATTATATATATATATATATATACTGTATGGGGTTTCAGATGAATAAATCGTGGCGTTGTAAACGAATTGCCAATTTTAGTATACACTCCACACTGTGGTGAAAGCTATAAATAACCAGTAAAGTCGGACTATATGATACCCTTCACCACTTTGGGTATACTCTACATATGTATCCTAACAGGCGACGCGTTTTTGTTATATATCTATATCTGAACCGATTTCAGGGAAACTTGCCAGAGACTAATTTATATTACATCAGTACGTTGTGTCAATCGGCTTACCTATGGATCTTTTCACGAAGCTTACCAACATCATTCTAGACTTAAGTCAGTTCCCTATACCCAAATTCGTGCAAATCGAAAGATATATAGGGAATTTGGTGCACCAATTACATAAAATAGGATGAAAATATATATTGAAGCTATATCTAAACTAAGCACACGTCATTCTAGTCTTAATTCAGTCCACTGTGACAAATTTCGTGCAAATCGAATGATTTTCAGAGACTTTGGTGCACCAATTACTTAAAATCGGATGAAAATACATATGGGAGCTATATCAAATCTGAGCTGATTTTCACGAAACATTGCACACATCATTCTAGACTTAATTCAGTACGCTATGCCAAATTTCGTGCAAATTAAAAAATTATATCTAAATCTGAACCGATTTTCATTAAAACTAGCACACATTATTATAGATGCAATTCAGTACGCTATGCTAAATTTCGGGCAAATCGAAAGATATATTGTATTTAATGCACCAATTACCTTAAATCGGATGAAAATATATATGGGAGCTATATCTATATCTGAACAGATTGTCACGAAACTTTGCACAAATCATTCTAGACTTAATTCAGTACACTATGGCAAAATTCGTGCAAATCAAAAGATTTCCAGGGACTTGAGTGGACTATTTTCCTAAAATTGGGCGAAGATATATATGAGAGCTATATTTAAATCTGAACCGATTTTCACGAAACTTTGCACACATCATTCTAGGCCTTATTCATTACGCTGTGTCAAATTTCGTGCAAATCGAAAGATATATACGGACTTTGGTGCACCATTTACCTTAAATCGGACGCAAATATATACGCTGTGCCAAATTTCGGGCAAATCAAACGATATATACGGACTTTGGTGCACAATTTACCTTAAATCGGACGAAAATAGATATGGGAGCTTTATCTAAATCTGAGCCGATTTTTCTCAATTTCAATCGGGTTCGTACTTTGGCCAAACACATGCGCTGTGCCAAATTTCATCCAATTCGGATCATAAATGCGACCTGTACTATGTTTACAATTTAACATGGACAGACGGACAGACATGCATAAATCGACTCAGAAAGTGATTCTATGCCTTTTACCAACATATGTACAAAGACATAATACCCTGTACCACAGTGTGGTGAAGGGTATAAAAATATACACCCACCTTATGCTAAATGGTATAAATATGTACTGGAAATGTTCGGATTCCAAAATTGAATTATATTCATCTCACTTTATAGAATTGATGATTTAGCCTGCCCCACAAAATGTAACTTTACATTCATTACTTATTCAATAACCCTCTAACTATGCCTATATTTTACCCCAATACATTTCAACGTTCCATATTCAATTGCAATCTACATGTTTCAAAGGCTTAGCTGTCGTTTAAAGTTTAAATGGTCAATTTGACATGTCTGTACGTATGTACTATGTATGGTTGGTGCTTGCCACACATGCAACACCGCCACCACCAGCACTGCGACACAACATGCATGGTAGCGTTTTAAATACCGGCAAAGTGTTATAAACCAAATGAAATCTCCGCCGCATTAAAAAAATGCCGAATGGAATACAAAAGCCAGGTGTTAAACAATTTCATGAACAATACAATAAAAACAACAACAAAGCGACGCAACAAATTCCCCCTTCCCCGGCCAACCATAAACGGCCAAAATGATTTGAACTTGACATTAAACGAATGAAGAGAAAAACAAAAACAAAACGTAAACTGAAATTAGAAAACCATTGAAACTGGAATTGAAGTGATATCAGTGATTCTGATATTGATTTCACTCAATTGCATGGGGGATTAGTTTATGTAGGAAAGTGTAAGTGTGTTTGTATGTATGTGCCGAGACAATTATGACAATAGCACAGAAAAACCACTTGATATTTGAATCTTCTTTTATATCGATTTTTTGGGCTTCGTATATATTTGTTTTTATTCGAAAAAAAAAAAAAATAAATATCGAAAATGTCAGTCCGTCAGATGATCCATTTTATCGCCTTTTGTGGTGGCTTAGGGTAAACGCGTGTATGAGTGCGCGTGTGCGTTACATTTTTTTGTTTGATATGTACTTTTTGCTCGATATGCTTACCACCAGCAGCAATTGATAGGCTTTTAAGAGGCCTAAAAATAGTTTGTTTTCTTTTTTTTCGTTTCGTTCACCTATGTTTGGTTTAATTCATCTGTTGCTTGCTGTTGTTTCTTAGATATATGCCGCCTTAATAGCGGTATTAGTGTTACCCTCATGTTTCTATCCAGCTTAAGACTCCTTATGTTGTTGTGGTTTGAATAAGCAATCAAAAATCTCACCATGATATCTTTAATTTTACACATGTATGATATTTGTAAAAAAAATATAATACCGCTACAAATTTGAATTTCGTTATGAAAGCACCGCACAAATATTCAGCGAGATTTTTCGCTGTAAGCGTATTAAAATGTAATTAGAAATTTTACACATAGTTTTCGTTACATATCTGCGTAGTTTGTTTTGCTAAAATTGGCAATGGCGTTTTATATTTGAGTATTAATAGAAATTTATTACATTCAAAAAATACAATATTAGGATTATGAATGTGAGTGTTTCAAATGTATAATATTTATGGGTCAAGCTTGTTTATTGATGTTCTGTAATAACTTTAGGCAATAGGAGAAGAAAGTAAACCGGATGTTATGACGATGTCTAGTAGGTTACTGGACAAAATATCTTTCTCGCCTAATTTCCGTACTTAGAAATTGTATTAATTACTCAAAAGTTGATATTACAATGACTCATCAATAGATGAGACTCTTAGAACGCAAAAAAAACTGTTAAATTAAAGAATTGCTTAAAAATATAGTCCACAACTTGTAAAATATAAGAAAACGTCACAAATCCGTCAACATTGACTAAAAACAATTAAAAACTTTGTGCGGTTCGACCGGGCCCAACTCTTTTTAACTCCGCTACGAGGGGTTCATTCTAAATTCCTTAAGTCGATTGGGACATTTACATGGGGGCTATGTTGTGGTGTTATGTGATCAGTGTTGCCAAAACTTTTTTTGGAAAAATGCTAGATATTGTTTAAAAAAATACTTTCTAGCATTTTTTTAAACAATATCCAGCATTTTTTCAAAAAAAAAAAAAAAAATCAGAAATGTTTCAGAAAAAAGTTCTAAAAAGTTGTATATACAATTTGCTTAGTAGTTTCTAATGAGGTCAATATTTCTTGAAAGTTTATTTTTATACATAAATAATACGAAATTGAGCTATGTTGTGAGGGTATTATATGTTTTTGTAATGTCACGAAATATTGCTCCTAGACCCACCTTTTAGTAAAATAGTCGTCATATCTCGACTAGCTGAGTCGATCTACATATGTGTCCGTCCGTTCATTAGGATTTTGTAAAAAGAGTAACGGTCACAGCTGTGAATCGATCGTCATGAAATTTTGCATATGCAGTCCTGGCCAAAGAAGACATTGTGTTTGGCAAAATCGATCAATATTTAGCTTTTGAAATCGATCAAGACAGGGTATTATGTCTTTGTGCATATGTCTGTAACAGGCAAAAGGAAACGAGATAGACACATGGTTCCTTTTGAGTACATGCATAGAATCACTTTCTGAGTCGATTTATGATCCGAATAGGATGAAATTTGGCATAGGTCACTTATTTGGCCCATGGATGAACCCTATTGAAATTGGGAAAAATCGGTTCAGATTTAGATATAGATCCCATATATATTTTCCTCCAATTTAATGCAAATGGTGCAAAAAAGTCAGTATAAATCTTTTCATTTGCAACATATTTGGCATATCGTACTGAGTTAAGTCTTGAATGATGTGTGCTAAGTTTCGTGAAAATCGGTTCAGATTTAGGTATAGCTCCTCTATATTTTTTCTTCCAATTTTTGTAAATTGTGCATTAAAGATCCAAACTGTGTCCGATCGCCACACTATTTTGTACAATGAACTGTAGTTATAAATTAATCTCTGGCAAGTCTCGTTGAAATCGGTTCAGATTTAGATATAGCTTCCATATACAGTGGTGGTCATGTAATTAAAACGTTTACTATGGCAAAAATTGTTTCAGCTGCCCTCGATTCGTTTGAGGTATTTAAAAAAAAATTTTAATACAAAACACTTAGATAATCTGCACTTAAGAGGATAAGCGTGAAAATAGAATGTTATTGCATGCAATTTTTCTATAAAACACGTTTTTTATGAAAAAAAACATCGACTTTGAGGTGGCCACATAATTAAAACATTGTGTTATTTTTTACTTTACTGCATTTTTTTGCAAATATTAAAAAAACTCTTTACTTAAATTATGTAAACTAAACACCGATAAAATCATTTACAAATAAACATTTTTGAAAAAAATCTGTAAAATTGACCAAAATTTCCAAAAATTTGTACAGTACACCTAACATTCAGAAAATCAGACTTATTATAGAAAATAAAGGTTCGAATGCACCAGAATTTGTTCTAGAATTTGTTGAAAACAATGAATAATTCTCAAAATATATAATTGAAATAAAAACATAAACAATTGAATAAACCTAAAGCACCGGTTTGATTTCGATAGGCTTTATTGAAGAAGGCCGGAATATGTTTGCAGTATGTGAAGAAATTTCGATTAATATTGACATTTATTATATCAAATCGATTGTTCGAGTAGTACAGAATATATTTTATCAAAACATATATCAGTCACAACAGAACGAACAGAGATAAACGCCTATGTTGACCAGGAAAAGTTTTTAAAACACAGCAGCATTTTTGATGCTCGGGCAGATTTAGAGCCGTCTGCGTACATATTTATGGAAACCGATTTATAACAAAATTGATAAACGCTATTCGGTTCTGTTAAAAATTTAAATTCAATCAGACATCTGTTCGAAATACATATGGAAGCTATGGCGATTTTCACGGAACTTAATACACATCACTTTAGACATCATTCTGTACGGTATGCCAAATTTCGTGGAAATCGAATGATATATAGGGACTTTGGTGCACAATTTACATTAAATCGCACGAAAATATATATGGGAGTTATATCTAAATTTGAACCGATATTCACGAAACTTAGTACACATCATTCTAGACTCAATTCAGTACGTTATGCCAAATTACGTGCAAATCGAATGATATATAGGGACTTTGGTGCACCATTTACATAAAATCGGGTGAAACTATATGTGGGAACTATATCTAAATATGAACCGATTTTCTCCAATTTCAATAGGGTTCGTCCTTGGGCCAAATAAGTGAACTGTGTTACATTTCATTCAAATCGGATTATAAATGCGACCTGACAGACGGACATGCCTAAATGGACTCAGAAAGTGATTCTATGCATATTCTCAAAACCAACCATGGTTCTCGATTCTCGATTTCTCGATTCATTTTCTCGATTCATTTTACCTGTTACAAGCATATGCACAAAGACATAATACCCTGTACCGCAGAGTGGTGAAGGGTATAAAAATTACTGATATAAAACTAAAGTCCCCAGATTTGATTTATATTGTGCTTTTTTCTCTCTACCTGAAATTGACTTTTGCAAAAAATGGATTCCTGGCCAACAGTGCATTTGTTTAAAACGTGATCATGTTATTCAAAATGTCGTTCTTACCTAAAAGTTGAACAAATATTGATAATTTTTAGTTGGACGACAAATAACTAATTACAACAAAATATGTAGAAGCATGTGCCCAAAATCACCGAAATACTGAATATTGTGTGGCCCGAAACGTAAGTCAGTATTGATAATTTTTCGTAATAGCAAATTTTACACTGGTATTGCTATTACTCCTTAGATGGTTGGTATTGTAAATGGGGTCTATAGATTCTCAATTTTTGTAAAGTTCCTCTCTTATAGAGCGGAAGCTCCCATTATTCGATGTTGTGGTAACTTATAGCAATTCGGCTCCAATTCGATACTTTGAATTCTCATCTCAAAAGCATCAATACTTTTTCGGTATTTTAGGGATTTGGACAATTTGTCAAGACCTTCCACTAAATATATTAATACTAGTCTAAGTTTTGAATAGCGCCCTTATAACGATGCCACCGCTTTTTCTGCATTTTACAGGTTTTAATCGCATTTTGGAGAGGGGGGTTTGGATGTTGAAATATTATTAATATACGTCAAGCTTTGACCCATATACAAATACCCCCTATTTTCGGTGTTTTTAAAGTTTTATACGCATTCTACCTTAAAAGTGGCTGTAAATTGGCCTTCCGGCTTCTAGTAGGTTGGGGTACATTTACTTGGAATTTTCTAAGTATGTCAGTGTTCACCAAATAATTTAATTTGTCGAATCCGTAAATTTTAGCAATTACCTCGTTTGCTAGGTATTTCTAAATAATTATACTTATAACCATTATCCCTGGGAACACGTAGTCGACTTTTCGATTTTTTGAATTTGAGTAAAAATTATACTTGTCGATCTATAAATTTTTTCAATTTTAATCGACTAAAGTCGATTTTGGGCCTAAAATTGGACGAAATATATATGGGAGTTTCATCAGGATATACTAACTTCTGTGCCAGTCGGCCTAACTTTGAGCCTGTGGTGCATTATTTACTTAAAATCGTACGATTAAATATATGGGAGATATATATAAATCTGAACCGATTTACTCCCATCCAATAGGGTTCGTCCTTGGGTCAAATTAGAGAACTGTGCCAAATTTCATTTCATTCGGATTGTGTGCCAGTCGGCCTAACATTGAGTCTGTGTTGCATTATTTACTTAAAATCGTACGATTAAATATATGGGAGCTATATATAAATCTGAACCGATTTACTCCCATTCAATAGGGTTCGTCCTTGGGTCAAATTAGAGAACTTTGCACAAATTTCATTTCATTCGGATCATAAATGTGACCTGTACTTTGTTCACAACTTCAGAAGGACAGACTGATGAACATGCATAAATCGACTTAGAAAGGGATTTTAAGGTATTCTTAACGACCATGGGTTTCTCTCGTTTTCTTTTGCCTGTTACAAACATAGCCCACAGAGTGGTGAAGGGTATAATAATGGACGGAAAAACATTATTAATTTAAATTAAATATAAAATACATATATGTTTTGTGTTTTACAAACAAATGAACGATTGCTGCACAATGATCTCCATACATGGCAGTTTTAATCCATGGTCATATCGTAATTATATGACAGTATATATTGCTGCAAACATCTTTAAATACAAGAATTTGTTTAAAAGGGCCCAACATTATCCTAAAAATTCAATAGAGGTACACTATGTTTCATTACAAAAAATCGGAATCATTGTATAAACCAGTGAGCGGAGCATTATATTTCGGACGGTGACGACCATATGATACCCTACACAACTTCCATTAAAATCTAACTTTCTGTGGTCCTATATTCTGAGAATGGGAAATATTTCGCGATATTTGCACATTTTTGACTGGCTAGAGGTCAGCAAATGTTACTAATAATCAGTACAGCCGCTCTAATTACTTGTCCATATTCCCTTCACCGTGGGTTGTGTTTTCGGTCCACTTCATCCGAAAAATTATTATCATCACCTAACATTTTAGGCGTTGTCCTTGACCATAACTAGAACCTCATGGAATATTTCAAAGTGATCAGCGCTTTATTTCCGCCCTCCAGTGTGGTAATAGGTTACTAAATAATATCTGAATACGTAAGCACCTGCAAATATTTAAGTGTAACTCCCGCATCCGAGTACCTACGATAATATAATTGGTATCAATTTAAAGGTCGACCACTCCTCTTGGATATACTATCAATTTCTCGGGTATATGTCCTTCAGGAGTAAATATATACGCTCTAGAATACAAATTTTGTAATTTTTCACACAAAAGTCAGGGTCCATTTGACCCGCTAAATATTGACCGATCTTTATCAAAACAAGTATGCTTATTCGTTGGTCCGATCCCCTTCTCCATGGAAAAATTCGTGATGTTTGGACCATAATTGTGGCCTCTGGAGCGACCAGAAAAACCAATAAAAATTAAGTATTTGGTCCATTTCATCCCCTAAATATTAACCGATCTTTTCCAAAAACAATAGGGGTCTTCATTGGCCAGAACCCATCCCACATGCAAAATTTCGTGAAGATTGGTCCATAACTGTGGCCGGTATCGTGTTTACAAATTATAATGGACAGACGGACGGACGGACACACATGTCTAGATCGACTCAGCTAGTCGAGATATGATGATCGGTAACTTAAAAGTGGGTCTAGGACCAATATTTACAAACTCTTGGGGCTGCACAAAGCTACCCGACAACATAGTTGTGTAGGGTAAAATGAACTTCACAAAAATAGAGCTATGAATTCGACCTGAGCCATTAGACTCTTAGTCATGACTAGCACGATCTGGATTGGAGAAAAATTGCTTATTAAACAACACATTAATTTTATATATAATATTTAACATATTGAATAACCTTGTTACAAAGATCACAACAAAATCAAGTCCCACTGAATATAAACAATTACAACAACAAAATATAATATATGCAAATGCCGGCCATCAAAGATTAAACCGATTGTAATCCATCAAGGGATGAGAACAAAAACAAAAGACTTAAGAAACAAACATGACATTCTAGCATAACACACAATGTTCTCTCACAACTAAGCTCAGCTGTTCTTGCAAGTCGTTCTCAGAGTTTATTGCTAAGCTCAGAGAATAAAAAACAAAACAAATAAACAGAGAATGTTAATCGTTATAAAAGAGAATTTTTATTGGTCACTACAAAGAAAAGAGAACATACATAAACAGGTGAGTTAATCGAATGGAAATTAAGAGTCGTTGTTGAAATTTCCACTTGTTGCGAGAGTTGGGATTCTCTTAAAACCAAAGCAACGGTACTTTTATTCTCCCAGTTGGAAAGAATGCACATGAAAAATAAAATAATAAAAATGTAAGAGAGCAGCGTGTGCAATTCCACTGGAAAGCCTCCGCTTGTTAGCCAAGTTAAGTCTCTTGCCATAACTTGGCTTTTCCAAACAAAAGCAAAGTGTTAACGAAACAGTTTAAAACTGATAAGGAAAGGCTTTAAAACGAAAATGAGTTTAACGCTTTAGATTAAAGTTTTTTCGGTACGGTTTGGCGTTATTTTATTTTTATGTTTTGTTTTTCGGTTTTTTGTTTGAATTTGGGCAAGACATTTTGGTCAAGCGGTTATAACAGAGATCGGTGTACGGTTAGGGGCCAACAAAATGCTCTTAAAATGTTTGGTTTTGCTTTTTTGGTAGTGGAGCTGTGTGTGTTTGTTTTTGTTGAATTTTCGTGGGGACCTAAGCCCGCTGTGAGTCGTGTTGAATGAGGAGAGTCTCTGTGTGGTGGTTTGTTTGGTTGGCTGGCTAGTGTTGTGGCTGCGATTGTGCCTCAGCTTCTTGGTGTTGTTTTGGCCAGCAACTTCTTGGACATGATTTGTGATTTAGTTTAATTTCAAGTGTTGTGCGTTACGTGCATGTTAGCGGCTTTTTAACGGTTTTCCGTACGTGTGTTTGCGTCGTATGTTTTCTCGTTGCTCTCTCGTCTTGTCGTAGCTTACGAGTTTTGCCGCCGCTAAAATTGAAAGATTTTCTGCATATGGAACAAACGATCGCAGAATGAAATGAAAAGTGATCAGAATTTCGCTTTCTTTGAAGAAAAAGAAAATAATGAAACAAATATTTAAAGAATATTGAAAATAAAAATGCAATGATATAAAGTTGAAAAGAAAATAAAAATAATATTTACTTATTGATTACAAATTGTTAAGATACAAATTTTGAAGGTGTTATTATATTTTGCAAATTTTTACAATCTCAAACATCTCAAAAAGTGTAAAGTGCCGATTTAACATATATAATTATTTTTTGTTCATCGCTCTCTAAGAAAACGGAAACAATTAATTTGCTTAAATCTATGAAGAAAAGAAGAAAAAAACTTCAAATTTCCAACGGAAGTCATCGCTTGAAATGTTCATAAAATATGATAACTTACTTTTGGCGTAAATGCCTTAGACATGAGATTTGTTTGGTTGGTCTATACTGCCTTTGCCTAATACAACTGCCCCTAGAGAATGCTATAAATTTAAGTGCCGCATATTATGTTGATTTATAAAGTTTCAAAGATTTTGTGTGAATAAAAAAATCTAAACAGGAAAATAACATCAACCAACCAAAGACAGTTTTCTTTGAGAAAATTAATTCAAAAGGAAAGAAATAGAAGAAAAAAGCAAACATCGCAAAAAGTGTAACTAATACAATTCATAATACAAGCGTTAAGATTTTTTTATTTTATACTGCCAAAAACCTTGTAGCGTTCAAATGGATTTCTGAGCAAAAAAATTTAAGAAAAAAGTTTAAAAGATTGCATAGATAACCTTCCTGTGTATGTGTGTGCGAACATCCGTGCGTGCGTGTGTGTTTCTTATTCCCCCTAAAAACAAACAAATGTTGAGAAAAAAACGCAGGAAAAGCCATTGCCATAGCTGTCAAAATAAAATTAATTTCATTATAGCCGAAGAAAGAAATACTAAATAAATTAAAAAAAAACACCGCCAAAAAATGAGCTCTCTCACATATAATGTTTAATTTAGTGTTGCTTTGTAATAATATTTTCTTTAATAAGCGTGAGAATATAATCTGCTGTCGTGTGAATTTTTAACACAACAAATATAAGAGGCTCTACCCCTAGATGTTTATCTGAATTTCCGAAATAAAAGGCAAACTATTTTTTTTGCTTACAAGGTGTGTCACAAATATTTATAAAAATTGTTTCGAAGAAGAAAAAATAAATAAATTGTGAATGTTAATTGAATGTCAAACATATAACTTCATTTAATTGTTTAAGAAATATAAATAAACCAAGACTAATTAAATAAAAGATACATATGCCCAACATCAGCAGATATTACAACGAATTTTTATAATGGATATCAGATTTGTGAAAAAGGTAGGTCATATTCGCCCTTTTCCGTGAAACTTAATTTAATATGAGGATAGACAAAGTATTTTTATTTATAGTGACAGTGTAAAAAGCCTATATATTTTGTATTTAGTGCAGTGGTTGGAAACTGAAATATTTGAGTATCAGTAAAATATGTGTTGCGACTTTTTCAATACAATATAGTTTAAAACATATTTTAGTGTCATTGTTTCGGTGGTCCTTTTTAAAATACAACAATTCTTTTTTTAATTTCTATAAAAAAAAAATATTTTTATAGGAAGCGTTGTGGGTTAGGATATAATAGCCGGATGTTAGTCTGTCAATTCACAGTTTAAACATTAGTGCATAATGTTAAATTTTAAACATCACAGAAATGTTATTGAAATTTTCGAAAAAAAAATTTAAAGATGTTTCTCGTCGAAATTAATGTGTCCACTATATTCGTATAATAGTTTTACTTCTCTAAGGATCTCAAACACGGTGGACCAAAGAATTCAAAGATCCCTATTAGGAGAAAAACAAAAACTATTTACTCCTCTTGTTGATAGTAAATCTGTAGAATGTCAAACTATTTGTTTGTAAAATTATAAAATCGATGAAATTTTCATACTCTGAGTTTGGCGGAAACTGACTCAAAGTATATTGTAATTACTACATAGACAAATAGTGAGACAGGCAATTGTTCCTGAAAAAATTTACATCTAAACAATTAGTATAAATGTCTCAGCTAAGATTTTTTGAAAATGCATTGCAAAATTATGTTTTCCAAAAAATCATATATGGATGACAGCTTTATATAATTATAGCCTTACGAATTCGCTCCGACATTAATATTTTTGTTGTTAAAAAATAATGTTGTTTTTAATTAACTTTTCTATAAAATTTGAAACAGTATTAAAAAAAACGCTTTTTAGAAATTTACTCCTACCATCCCGGGGGAGTTGCAATTACGTATTTAAGATTTCTATTAAGTGTACCTAAGCCACTTTCAAAATAATTTATCAGTTATGATCGGTTAATATTTTGGAAATCAAATCATAATTATACCAACAATTTTTATTAATATTTTTAGACTTTGACTCATAAGGAGTATCAGGAGTAAAGGCTTAAATTTAATTTTCTTAAAATTTAGGTTTCGAATGACTGACGCATAGTGGCCCTAATAATATTGATGTGAACCATTTTTTTAAAGAATCAACTGATGGTGACATCGCAGTATATATTAAATATGTCATTCCGTTTGCAATATCTCGAAATATTATCCGTCGGTCTGCCCATCCATTGAAATCACGATAGAGACCGCAATATTATAGATAGAGCTCTGAAATTTTGATAATACTCCTAGGATTTTCGGGTTTTGCAAATAGGATATATCAGTCTACGTTTTGGTTTAGCCCCCATATAACGATACCTCCTAATATTTGGTATTTTGAGGAATTTGGACAATTTTTTTTAACCAAATCACATCTCCGTACTGAAAACTATTAATATTGATCCAGTTTGAGGGTAGGCCCCATTTAATGGCACCCCACATCTACGTACTAAAAATTATTTTTATTAATAATTGGCTGTTTTTCAAATTTCTTGGTATTTTTTATTGTCATTGGCTGTCAAATTTCACTACGAAAAATTATCAATATCGATCCCCGTACAGCCATATATATAACGGTAGCCCCGCTATTATTTTTTTTAGAATTGCAATCATCTTTTTTACGTATTCTTCTGTATGTTCAAGTTCCTATCATAACAATTAGCTTTCTGCTAGGAGCCCCCTTTAATTTAGATATTTTGAATGTCATCCTCGGTCATAAATTTTATTTGTTAAGATTAATATACACAATGTACAGCAGAAAATATATATTGCGATTTATACCTGTGATGCAGAGTCAAACGCTCTTGTCGATGTCGAATAACTAAAAAAACTTCTTGATATGTAAATTCATTATTTCGATTGGGCTTTTCATGATATAAAAAAGTACATAGACATTTTGGTGATAAAATTATTTATGTAAAAATGATTTAAGAAATATCGTCAGTACTTTGCGAAATAAAAATTCTCAATATATTTATTAAAAATATTTAGTCGAATCGTTTCTAAAAAATCTTTAATGAGAAATTACCAGAGATCGGAGAAGTCTGTACAACAATCAATGGTCTTGAATTTTCCGTAAATCTTGATTCTATGCAAGTTTTCGTGACAATTGCCTTATATTTGCTCCTACTCCTCCCCCATTCTCGGTTTCAAAAATATTAATTTTGTTTTTTGATTTAAGGGAACACGATTTTATATTTTCAAGATTTTCAATGGACTGGTAAATCAATACCAATGCATGTTAAGGTTTGTAACTTTACACATATCTAGGTTAAGATTTAAAAGAGAAGAAAAATGATTTACAAAATGTTGTTGTTTTTGGTGATTGAAGTAAAGTCCTAATTTTTGATGGCGGGCATGATAACTCCTCACTGGAATCCGAAAATTCCAACGGCGTTAGAAAGGGTACATGTTGGCTCTCGTATGAACTAGGATTATTGGCTTCGCTCAAAAATCAACAAAATGGAGGACCTTTAAAAAAATATTTTTGAAAAATCACCTATTTTTTACCACAAACCAAGTTAAAAATTAAGGAAGATCTCAACCAATTGGCTTTATCCTAGTTCATACGATAGCTCACAGAGAAACGTCCCAAAAGTTTGAATCGATCGGATTATTATTTTTTGAGTTATCGTGCCCGCCATTCGCATTCGAGAAAAATGCGTTTACAGTTTGAGAATCACTATTGCCATCACTTGATGCTGACAAAATAAATCGACTATATCTTGAAGAGTTCTTGAGATTTTCACTTGAAATTGAAATGTAGACATTCTTGAATTAGTGTAGATTCGAAAAACTAAATAAAATTGTTTGACAACGAGAATGGGGGGTCCCCTTAATTCGAACGTACACTAATTCAAGAATGTTTTTTTTTTTTTTTTTTTTTTTTTTGAGAAAATCTCCAAAAAAATTCTTGCAGTTATATATATTTATTGTATTAGCATCAAGTGACGGCTAAAGTGCTTTGAAACTGTTTTTTTTTTTTCGAATGACAGTAACTCAGTAACTAATAATATAATTGGTTGCAAATGTGAACACGCTGTCCTGTACGTATATAGCTATCGTATGAACTAGATCGGATAATATCTTATAATCCTACTTTATACGATAGCCAAACATGTACTCTTTCTAATGCCTTTTGAATTTTCGGAATCCGAGGAGTTATCATGGCCACCATCATAAATAAGGACTTTTCTTTAATCAAAAAACCTCATGAAAAAATTTCATGAAATTAATTTAAAATTCAACTTCTTTATATTCTGTCTGCAGAAAACTTATACGTCATAGAATGGAAATTTATACTACACTTCCTGTGTAAAATTTCGTGGTAGATGGTAGATAGTTTTTAGGTCAATTCGATCCATTAAATATAAACCGATCACTACGAGGAACTACAGTTGCCACCTTTAGCCTGAACCGAGTAAACATGGACAATTTTGTGACGATTGGTCCATAACTTCAGTCTGTACTTTAATTGCAGGCCAGACTATATCTGTGTGACATACAGCATTATCATTTTGATGGCAATAAATGCAATTTTTTAACTTTTAATATTTTCTAAATATAGTATTATTTATTTATTTTATTTATTTTTTTTTACATAAATTCCCAAAAAATTGTGGTCAGACGTATCAGTATATCCTAAGGCAATCTGGAAACTAATTAAGAATTTATTATTTTCAAATTGTATCATTTGTAAAATATTGTTTACAATAAATATTTTTTCACATCTCGGTTAAATTTTTAATTAAACCTAAGAATTGTATTTTTAGAAAAATTTTGTAATTAAAAAAATCGTTTAACGTGTTGCCAAGCTATTAGTCATTCAATTACCCCGGAAATTATAACTCAAAAAGATGCTCCAAATATTTTCATTTTGCCAAAAAAAAAAAAAAAACTATTGTCCTCATTAGAGCACTAAGTACTTTGTGAACATCTTAAACAAAAAACGTGTAAATAATTAAACATAAAATCATCGAGTATATTGTTGTTATCGTAAATTATTTTTCTCTTATTTTTGCGTGGGAGATTTTTTGTCCATCAAACATACACTTGACTCTTGTTTTTTTTCTTATTATTATTATTATTTTTTTTTTGCTATTTTATCTCAAAATCTGTTTTGTTATGCTTGTTATACTTAAAGATATTTCTATTTAATCTATTTCAATTTATTATTATTTTTTCTGTTTCTGTTTGTTGTTGTTTTTGTTATAATGGTGCTTTATTATGGTATTTTTACGTACCACACAGAGTTCATAAATAGAATTTGTTGTTGTTTTTCTGTTGTGTGAATTTATTTTATAACACTTTATCTTAAGTGTCTCTGATTTTTGGGTCAATCTTAAGCATACATACAACATGTCATGCTGTGTGCCGCATTGTGTGAGTGTTACATTTTTTTCTTCATTCATTCATTCAAACATTAAAATTTCTCCTTAAATAATTGTTTATTATTTTTGGAAGCGTTATTGTGGTTGTTGTTGTTGCTAGTTTTTGTATTTTTCCTTATATTTGCTGTTCTCCTCAATGTTTGTTATTGCGTGATGATTTATCACAAATTTATATTTGTTGGTGAAAAAAAAACACATCATAATAATTTTGTTACATTTTTTATTCTTCAACTTCTGTCCCCTCCTACCTCTCAATGGAATGTGTCTATAAAATGATAATTTTTTTGTTGTTTTTTCTCTTTCTTGTCTCCGTCTTTGGGTGTTTGGTATTTTGAGTGTTTGTGCCGTTGACAATTTTTGCTGAGCTATTATTAAGAGGAGTTTTCTTTTGTACTTTTGTTAAGTCATCTTTTGGTTGGCTGTTGAAATTGCTTTTTATGGCTGCTGTTACTGCCTTTGTGTTAGAGTTTTTTGTTTATTTTCTTTTTTGTCACTCTGTTACAGTTATGCTTTATTAAAGAAAATTATAAAATCAAATTCATTTCTTTTGTGGTGGTGTGTGACGTTTTCTGTAGTTTGTTTGTGTGTGTGTGCACATCTTTTTGCACAAATAAAATTGCCATAACTTTGTCATCAAGAAAAAGTTTGTTTCTTAAGTCTTTTGTTTTAAGGTGTGAACTTTTTTCTGAACATAGTAAAGTTGATGATTTTTATCTTTTTTTATTTAGACAAGAAAGGTTTAAACAGGGCGTCTGTTTACTTCAAGTGTGAGAAAATAGTCATATGAGAATGTGGGATAAGATTTTTACTGGAATTTCCGCTTTTACAGAAGAAATTAAATTAGATAAAGCTTCATAATTATTGATAATAATATAATTAAGTTAGTCTATCATAAAAACGAACTTGAATAAAATTAAAATTTATTATTACAAAAGAAATTTAATAAGACAAGGCACCAAAGCAATACCTTTTTTAAAGAATTAATATTTCAAGTAAAAAAATTAAATGATTTATTAAACCTTTTGAATGACATTCCCGAGTAAAAATAATCGTTGGGGTCATAATTGTGATCACTAGAACGACAAATATATATATATATATATATATATATTTTTGGTCATTAAAGATTAGCAGATCAGTATAAAAACTGTAGGTGTCATCTTTAGCCAGAACCGATCAAACATGCAAAATTTTGTAACAATTGGTCAATAACTTCGGTATCTCTATTTGGATTACACACCAGACCCTATGTATTTTATATACACCATTATAAGTTTGATTATAGTAAAATTTACAAAATATTGAACATCGATGCCAAATTTTGGTCGTCATACAAAATTTCCAATTAAATCCGTTTGAAATAAATAGGCTCACTTTATTTTCGTATACTAGAAACAATTTTTTCCAATATTAGAAACGTATCTAAAGTTTTTCAATCTTATTCGGAAGATATTTTACTCCATTAACATTAACTGAATACGAGGAGTGTGTCAGAACAATAATTTATTTTTTATAATATTGTGGAATTCGGAAAAATATGAAAATCCGTAAAATTTTTTTGTCTTGATATATATAAAGACAAAAAAATTTACACAACATATTTTCTAAAAATTTTAATTAATTAACAATCAATTACTTAAAAATTTACTTCTTATATTTATGTTCATATGTGATAAATTTCGTGGTTCAGATTTAGATATAGCTCCCATATATAGTTTCGTCCAATTTTATGTCAATGGTGCAGCAAAAAGTCCCTATATATCTTTCGATTTGCACGAAATTTTGTATAGAGTACTGAATTAGGTCGAGAATGATGTGTGCTAAGTTTCGTGAAAATCGGTTCAGATTTAGTTATAGCTCCCATATATATTTTCGTCCTATTTAATATAAATTTATTGGCATAACGTACTGAAATTAGTATTCATTCGAAAAGGCGACGTCTGTTGGGATACATATGTAGAATATGCCCAAAGTGGTGAAGGGTATCATATAGTCGGCCAAGTCCGACATTACTGCATTCCTTACTGGTTAAAGAATGAAATAGAAAAAACTGTTTTATTGTCCGTTTTCTAATTCCTCTAGAGATCACAATTACGACAGGAATTTCACGAGATTTGGTATGGGGAAGGGATTTGTTCAACGAATAAGCGTGGTTGTTTTGATGAAAATCGACAAATATTTACCTGGTAAAATGAATTAAGTCTTTTGTGTGAAAAATTACAAAAATTTCATTCTATGACTTATATGTTTCGCCATCACTTATTCCAGCGTTTTTTCTTCAATCCTCGAAATACTTCTGGGAAGCAGTTTCTGATAAATCCTACAATTTCTATTTCAATTTTTATTTCATCCCCTCAATCGGAGAAAAATGCTTTGCTTTCATTATAATAACACCAAGGAACGGATCAGTATAACATATGATACCCTATACAACTACTACTAAATTTGTCACGCTAAATATTGATCGATCATTATCAAAAGAGTCATTCTTATTAGTTGATCATTTGATCATCACCAAATATTATTGACGTCGACCATGACCATAATCGGAATAGGTAGATCTCTGTAAATATATGCGTATAATTATCCTATCAGAGTACATACAACCATATAATTGGTATAAATTTAAAGGTCAACCACTGCTCTTGGATATACCGTCAAATTCTCCTACTTATTTTCTTCAGGAATAAATACATATGGTAAAAAGAGCAAATTTTTCAATTTGTTATGATTGTTATGAAAATAGCCGTGCTTGTTCATTGATCAAATTCCTTTCTCCGTGTACAATTCGGGTCATAATTCTGACCTCGAGAGTTTGAGAGTGACCAGAAAAACAATCAAAAATCAAGTTTTTGGTCCATTTTATCCCCTAAATATTAAAGGGTCATTACCAAAAAGAATAGTGGGTTTCTTTGTCCCTAACCGAACCTACATGCAACTGTGACCTGTATCGTGTTTACAAATTATAATGGACAGACGGACGGGCGCACATGTCTGGATCGACTCTAGTCCAGTTATGATGATCGGCATTCTAAAAGTTGGGTCTAGAACCAATATTTCACTGCGTTCCAACCTCTTGGGGCCACACAAAGCTATAATACCCTGACAACATAGTTGTGTAGGGTTATATTTATTGTCTTTATTTTTTTTTTTTTCAATTTCGAAACCATCTCAGAAATTTTAATGACAAAATCATAAAACGTATTATTTCTATATTTTATTTTAAACCAAAAGTAACTATAATTGTATGATGAATGTTATAATTCTTCTATTATTTCTACCACTCATTTTTTCGAAATAAATAAAATTATTACCCTTTTTAAACACTTTATAATCACAAGAAATTACACACATTCCGTTAGGTGATTCATGTGTATATGTAGAACAGTGAAAACTGTATAATCATTTAATTAAAAAAACAAATTATTATAAACAAATCATTTGCGATTAGAGAAATGAGAAAATTTACAACTTCCGTTCTATGGCGAACTCTAAGCAACCATCAGTGCGTGAGTGTGTGTGTGTTGTGACATAGAAAATAAAGTTTATTTCTTCAAGGTAATGAAAGAAAAAACAAAAGTGAAATTGTTTGTTTCTACCGGCAACATATACTTGTTAATTCTTTACTATAAGGGGTATTATAAAGTTATTCTTACAACTATTTATACCCTACACAACTATGTTGTCAGGGTATTATAGCTTTGTGCAGCCCCAAAAGTTGGTAACGCCGCGAAATATTGGTCCTAGACCCACCTTTATGTATACCGATCGTCATATCTCGACTAGCTGAGTCGATCTAGACATATGTGTCCGTCCGTCCGCCCGTCTGTCCATTATAATTTGTAAACACGATACAGGCCACAGTTCTGGACCAATCTTCACGAAATTTTGCATGTAGAATGGGTTGTGGCCAATGAAGACCCCTATTTTTTTTGGAAAAGATCGGTTAATATTAAGGGAATGAAATGGACCAAAAACTTTATTTTTGTCGGTTTTTCTGGTCGCTCCAGAGGCCACAATTATGGCCCAAACAACGTGAATTTTTGCATGGTGAAGGGGATCGGGCCAAAGAATAAGCATGTCTGTTTTGATGGGTCAATATTTAGCGGGTCAAATGGACCCTGACTTTTGTGTGAAAAATGACAAAATTTGTATCCTATAGCGTGTAGATTTTCCCCTGAAGGATATAGACCCGGGAAATTGAGGAGTGGTTGACCTTTAAATTGATACCAATTTTATTGTCGTATGTACTCGGATGTGGGAGTTACACTTAAATGTTTACAGGTGCTTACGTACTCAGATATTATTTAGTGACCCATTGCCACACTAGAGGACGGCAGGACAACGCCTATAATTTTTGGTGATGATCAGATAATAATATTGGGATGAAGTGGACCGAAAACGTATTTGTTTTTTTTTTTTTTTTTTTTTGTTTTTTGAGTCGATCTTTAGTTCACAATTGAAAGCCGAACATCACAAAACAACCAACGTTGAAGGGAATCTGGATAAGTAATTAGAAGGACTGTACTGAATAGTAGTAATATTTGTTGACCTCTAGTGGGTCAAGAGGGTGCAAACATCGCGAAATATTGCCCATGCTCAGAATTTGGTGTCACAGAAGGTTAGATGTTCATGGAAGTTTTGTAGGGTATCATATGGTCGGCCCTGTCCGCTCACTGGTTTTGTGTTCTTCTCTGCAACTTACTTAGTTTTGTTTACAATATGGACACAAAATATGGGTAATTTGAAAAATGTTCATTAAGTTTGCAATGGCTTACTCTTTTCGGCGAAGAACGAACTCTTGTAAAACTCATTATAAAACTATTAAATTTTTTGAAAATATCACAAACACACACCTGAAAGATTTAAAAACTCAAAACAAATACCTCATTGTGCTAAGTTTGTAAAAGAGCTGAGTTTAAAACAATTTAACACTTCTTTAAGAGTTAATGTATATTTCTGTTAGCAAAAAGTAATGCTGAATTTAATTAAGCAAAATTACTTTTTTTCTACTTCGTCTTCTAGTGAAACCTTTTTTATTTTCAATAAAAACCCATACATACACTTCCCTACCTACACTAAACCATTAAGAGTTTCAAAATTTTGATTGCAAACAGCAACACCTCATGCAAAAGTTATTTCTTTTTCGGGTTGTCCGAATTAAGTGATTTTTTTCTGCACATTGTTTATAAATGTGGTCGGTCAAATGATCTATTAAAGAAATTTTTATTGCACTGGTTAGTTGGTTGGTTGGTAGGTTTGTTTGTTTCTTTTTGAGAGATTTATAGCATTCGGACAACTGTGACACTCCTTGTGTGCCGTCAACGTCATTAAAGAAGCAAAGTTTAGCTTAAAAGCAATCCACCAGTTTGTTTTGTTTGCATTTATAAGGAAATACACGGCTCTACTGTCATGTTATGTTACAAAAAAATCAAATTTATTTCCGAATATTGAATGACAATTAACAAATATCAAATATTCAAAATTAACCTCAATCCATTTCGCAGCACATAAGGTAAACAATTATATTTGATGGGTATTTTAACAGCAAATTTTTTTGGTTCGTTTTCGTTACAAATGATTTAGGATAATACCAAAAAGAGCCTAAATGACGTTTTGAATTCATTACTCTGGTTTTGCAAAATAAATAACAATTTAATTTTCAAATTGTTAACACTTCGTGTGACAAACACCTGATTGACGCAAATTTTTTTATTATTTCCGAATAGATAAATTCAAGACTTGTAGAATCACAGCATTTGGACACCAATGGATGAATGAACTTTTGTAAGTTCATTCATTATATGTATTTTGAAAATAATAAACAAACTGCCATTAAATTAATTTTGATTTTTAGGTGTAATAAAATCTACAATAATTAATGTCCCGCATGAAATGTTAAGTCATATATTTATATTAATTTAAACCAGTTCAAAATGTAAATTAATTTTAAACAGGTTTACAGTATATGGTTAGGTTCACCGGACAATGTAATGTCAGTATTTTTATATAAATTTTAATTTCTGTACAATATTTTATAAAAGATGAGCCATTGATTCCTCTCTTCCTCCTCTTTATACACAGAAAAAATAGTTCGTATATAAATCAAATATTCGGGTCAGTTCGGGCTTGTTCGATATATTGTATTTAGCATTTATATCGAAATAATTTGGAAAATACAAATGGGAATTTTGTAACAGAAAGAAATAGTAGTGAAATAATCGTTTGCAAAAACAACAACCATGAAGTAAGGGGAGAGGCGGAGAATGCAAAAAACAAAATACAGTCGAGAGAGAGAGAGAGGAAAAATTAACAAAAGTTGTGGTAAAGAAGAGCTAAGTAAATTTTGATAGTAATGAAATGTTTAAATTTTTGGAAAACATATTGGCTTTCTCGTGCTTAGAAGCGTTTGTATTTGTATTGAAATCTTGGTACATGTACAGCATGGAAAAAGTTAAATGTGAATGCAATTTTTTTTCTATCACTTCTCGTGGGAGTATATAGCTTCCACACTGCATTTTATCGATTTGTCCTAGTGTTAGTTTCATTTATAACTTTATTATTACAGCGAAGTAGATGATAGGTGTGGTGTAGCCAGTCCTAGTTGATGTTGTAGCTGTCATCTGTCGTTGTTTAGAAACAACGCCTCCTTAAACTTTTTGTAGAGGTTGAGGTATTTGCTTTTTTTGTTCTGCTGTTAGTCATCTTGGTAGCATAGGGTTATAACACAGCATCGCCGTTTAAGCAATTCATTGTTTTGGTTATTCCATCTATGAAGATAACATGTTTGTTGTATCCTGTTGGAGGTGATAAGACTGCGATCTATCGCTGCCTAGAAAATTAATGCTTACTTATTTAGTGTTGACGTTTTTCTCTAGATGTTACTATCTCCTCCCTTTTTGGAGGACGATGTAAGGGTTTTTGTACATATATTCGAAATCCACTTTGATTCCAACCAAGGACCTATTGGTTTGCATGTAAACATTTATCATTTTTCGGCCCCGATTACTAATTTTTCTATAGTGAAGCATATGTGTGACATTCTACACTGTCACACAAAACATAGCTCTTGGGATGTGGAAAATTCCTTATGAGGTTGAAAGCTCTTGGCGAGTGTATTATGAATCTAGTAGGGTAACTTAGTCGTTGGCCAAGTTTTTCTGTTATGGCGGGATGAATGTTGGCTAATCTAAATTTCATCTTTGTTTGCAGATACTCCAGTTTATTTCTGGTGGCATATCTTTAGTCAAATCAAATAAAGAACATATTTGTACAACATATTGTCATTCTATCTGGAGACCTTCTGCGTCCTTTTCCTTCGTATTTTTATACAACGTTACAGTTCGGTTGAGCTTCTTGATCGTATCAACACTTATTTCTTATATTGTATTTGACATTTATATCAAAATATTTTGGAAAATACATATGAGAATTTTATAACACTAATACAGAGGTCGGTAATAGTGTCTGAAGAAACCATGGAATGCAAAACTAGCCCCAATCGAGTGAGTTGAGAGATCTCGGTTGTAAACAAGTGAAATAGTGGATAAATTCACGGATAAAAAATTAACAACCACCAAGTGAGAGGCAGCGGACGATACCAAAACAAAACACAGCCGAACAATGAATGGTGGTGGCTTGGGAGAAATACATTTGTTTTTGTCAAAAGAGAGGGAGAGAGGTATATAGACAGAGAGAGAGGAAAAAATGAACGCAAATAGCAGTAAAGTAAGGGGAGGAAGAAAATAATTCTGATATTAATGAAATGTTTACATTTTGTGGAAAAAATAGAGACTTTCTCATGATTACAAAAATTTTTATTTGTATTCTAAGCATATATATATATATATATATAAATTAAATTTTTTCTGTGTACATGGTTGACAATACACCACATTTCTGCCTATGTAAGGCTAAGAAGGGAATGCATAAGCCCTTATCGTTGAAATATCAATCATCTGGCAAATTTCAAAAGATAAAAAAACATGACCAAATTTTAACACTTCATCAGTATAACCATGGGGATAATAGCTTTCACCCAAAACAAAAATCCAACCCAAAGCGCAAAACATCCTACTTTTCCTTGTGTAGAATATTATCCTGCACCAAAACGAATTGCAAATAAATGTTACCAATTTGTGTGGGTCATTTAAAACAATATCTACCACCTAAACGAAATGACAAATTATAAATAAAATGCATTTTGATTTTAAAATAATTATTCAAGCTTATCATGTGTCATTTTCATTTTAGCTAGCTAGCAGCAAGCCAAGACACATCTGCGGTAAATTTCGCCAAAGAAATACGCTGCAATATAAAACCACCAAACAAAATTACCAGTTTGTAGGAAATGTGTGTTATACTGTGTCTTCAACCACCAACCAAAGTGTAACGAAATGTATTCTCCTGTTGGGTTATTTATGCTGCCCGATGTGAGCACTTCGATTTCTGGTGTCTCTGTAACTGTCCAACAAAAAACCAAAAACAACAAAATGTTGCCATTTTTCGGCAATTTTTCTTTTTTTGCTTTTTTGTGTGTTTTTTGGGAAACGCAACAGTTTGGCCATATCATTTTGTAAACATTTAAAAAAAGTGAATAAGCCTTTTGTAAAAATTGCCTCACACAGTTACTTCACGCTGTTGTGCAGTATTTTTGGTAAAAATTGTTTTTGTATTTGCTCTGCGTTTTTTGTTAATACATTTTTTTCAGCAGCATTGTCAATTGTTGTTGTGGTGTTGGGCCTTTTATTTTGTTTTTGTTGTTTTGCTCACAAAACATACGAAATTATCGAGTTTTATATACGGTTTTAATTGGCATTCTTGAAAATTGCATTTTTACTGTTTATTATATATTTATTTGGCAATGACACTAGCGGTCAAGTACAGAAAACAACGCAACGCACAAAAAGCAAAGCAAAACGCCGAAGCGGTAACAATATTGAAAACATTGGATTGGTTATGGTCGGTCGGTTGGTCGGTCAGTTGGGTTTAATGTATTGTTGGCATTTCGGAACTGTCAGTTTTTATTTGCCTCAGAAAAAAAAAACAACAGAGCAAAACAACAGGGAAACTTGTAGAAATTTTATTTTGCCTTTTAATTATAACTGCATTACGAATTATAATTAAAGTGGAATGGTATTTCAAATATGATTCATAAAAGAGTGGAATTGAAATATGAGTTCTTATTTGACGGTTGGGGGGAAGACATTGGATTTAAATCAAAAGAAATTAGTATATCAAAAACCAGTAAGGAAAGTTGTAAAGTCGAACAGAGCCGACTATATGATGCCCTTCATCACATTGGGTATATTGTATATATGTATCCTAACAGACGTCGCCTTGTCGGAGGAACATTGATATGAAATTGAAATGTGATCTTTATCTTAATCCCTATACATGTCATTGTGCAACCTATGCCAAATTTCGTAAATCGGTTTTAAGGAAAGTAGACACATGGTATTCGGTATGCTGCACTGTTTAAAATTTAATCTCAATCAAGCACCTATTGATTATTTGGTGTACAATTAACAAATGGATCAAAATTATATATGGAAGCTATGCTATATCTAAATCTGAACCGACTTCAAGGAAACTTGCCAGCGATTAATTTATATTAACTTCAGTGTGTTGTGTAAATTGGCCTACCTATGGGTCTTTAGTTCACTTAAAATCGGACAAAATATATATAGTAGCTATATAAAAATCTAAAGCGATTTCAAAGAAAACCTGACAAGAAGCGTAATACTAACTTCAGTACTTTGTACAAAATTGTGCCGATCGGTCAAACTTTGGGTATTTAGTGCACAATTTACATTAAATTGGACGAAAATATATATGGGAGCTATATCCACATATGTGGCAGAAATATCTAAATTCAGACGGAATTTCACGAAAATTAACGAACATAATTCTAGACCTAATTCAGTACGCGATGTCAAATTTCGAGCAAATAAAATACATAGGGACTTTGGTGAACCATAAAATCTACAAATATATATATATATATATATATCCAAAATTGGACAATTTTGAAAACTTAACACATATCCTTCTAGACTTAACGCTATGTCAAATTTTGAATCGGAAGATATATACTGACTTTAGTGCACCATTTACATTAAATCAGTAAATATACATATATTAACATAAACATTTTCACGAAACTTAGTAAGTACACAACATTCTGGAACTTATTCAGTAAGCTATGCCATATTTCGTGCAAATCGAAAGATATATTGGGACTTTGGTGATCCATTTACATAAAATCGGACGAAAATATATATGGGAGCTATATCTATATATATGAGAGCAATATCTAAATTTGGACCGATTTTCACGAAACATTAATACACATTATTCTAGACCTATTTCAGTACGCTATGCCAAATTTCGATGTTAAGTTCGCTCCAGTCGAACTTTTTATACCCTCCTCCATGAGTATGACAATCAAAATATTTCAAATTATCTCCTAGGAAAATACTCATGTTATGATTGGACGAAAAGATGACAGAAATTCTCAAAATGTCTAATAGTGGTGCTACCTAAATGTGGGGTTATACCAAAGTGGGGATCAATATTGATATTTTTGGTAGTGCGATTGGACAGCCAATGAGAATGCAAAATACCATATTACGGCCAACGCGATTAAAAACGTGTTAAAAAATTCTCAAAATACCGACTTCGGTTCATACTAATAATTTTTAGTGTGGTGGTGTGTTGATACCATTATGAGTACCCAAAGTACCAAATTACAGTCAATTAAATTGAACCAGTAAGGAAAGTAGTAAAGTCGGACGGGGCCGACTATATGATACCCTCCACCACTATGGGTATATTAAACAGGACTATTAACATAAAATTCGATGAAATAAAATATGTGATATTTATCTAAATGTGAATCTACCTAGATCTATCCATAAAGTATGTAAATCGACTTCAAACAAATATAAATAGGTCATCCGTTGGGCTATGTCTGTACTTCTAGAAAACGCAACTACGTAATTCTATGCTCAATTTTTTACATTGTGCAAAATTTGATGTCAATCTGACTAACATCAGGAGTTCGATGCCCAAATTACTTGAAATCCACCACTCTAGGCTCAATTCAGTACGTTATGCCAAATTTCGTGCAACTCGAAGGATATATAGCGAATTTGGTGCACCATTTACATGAAATCGGACGGAACTATATGTGGGAGCTATATAGAAATCTGGACCGATTTTCTAGAAACTTGGCAGACATCATTCTAGGCGCAATTCAGTACTTTGTGCCAAATTTCGTGCAAATCGAAGGATATATAGGGACTTTGGGGCACCGTTTACATGAAATCGGACGAAACTATATATGGGAGCTATATCTAACTCTGGACCGATTTTCGAAACTTGGCAGACATCACTCTTGGCTTAATTCAATACGTTTCGCCAAATTTCGTACAAATCGAAAGATATATAAAGACTTTGGGGCACCATTTACATGAAACAGACGGATGGACGGACAAGCATGAATCGACTTAGAAAGTGATTCTATGCATATTCTCAAAAGGAACCATGTGTCTATCTCGTTTCCTTTTGCCTGTTACAAACATATGCACAAAGACATAATACCCTGTACCACAGTGTGGTGAGGGGTATAAAAACGTATAAAAAAATCCCCGTATTGGGGGTGCTATATTATGGGGGCTACCCTTAAATTTTTAATATGGAAATGTGCTATACAATAACAACCCAAAATACAAAATTACAGCCAAGTTCATTAGAAAATCCCCAAGTACCGAATACTGGCGTGTACCGATATTAATAATATCGAGAATGATAAAACGTGTCCAAAATACCCACAAAACCGAATATTGGGAGGTGCAGCTATATGGGTGCTACCCTGAAATGTGGGTTAATATTAATCATTTTTGGTACGTATATGTTTTATTCAATGAGAATGCAAATACCGAATTCGGTTGTCCAAAATCCCTACAATACCGAATGTTGGTCGATACATGTGGGCTACACCAAAACGTGGATGGATATATGCCATTTGCAATATTAAACACCATAGGAATACTATCAATGTCTTTGTTAAATCTCAGAGCTTTAACTTACATATTGCGATTAGCACATTTTTAATGTATTAATCTTTGATACGCATTAACGGGCGAAGTTTTTATTATGTGCGGGAATAAAATGAAGACATCGGTTGCCATGTTTGGGCTTTGCGATTGTTCATCTTTCAATTCCTAGTTTTCAGGTTTAAACCAATGTGTCGTAGTTCATCTTGTTTTGTTCGTTTGTTTTTCGAATTGTCAAATCAACATAGATCCAAGTTTCAGAACGCTACAAATTGAACTGAGAAAACCAATGGATAACATATAGAAAATTATATTTTAATATATCCATAAAAACGTGCTTGAGTTTACGATATAACAGGTCAGACTTGCTTATCTTATACAGTATTTATAATTAATTTGTGTTCTTCATATGTGCTTTTCAAAATAAATTGCATTGCCATACGGACGTCATTAACAGTCAGTGCAAATCACAGCAATCTAAACTAGATTAATTAAATCATACTCGCTAAAGGTTCGGCAAAATTTCTTGTGCAGTGCAGTTATTAATGATTCTAAAAATATATATTTCTTATTTTATTCTTCTGCGAACAAACAAAATTCTTCACTTGCAACAAAGAGATCTGCGATGTTAAGTTGTGACAACAAATAAAATATGATTTTAACCCAGCATGTGGTCGGCAAAATAGAAGAAATTATTAAATGCATTTTTAAACGTTTTGAAAAAAAAATAATTTGTAGACAAACGCCGATTTAAAATCAATAGATATGGTTTTATTTGTTGGTTTATCTATAGATTAAAACGTTGTTATTTAAAACAAGCAAAATAAACACGAATACTTTATTTAAACGTGCTGTATTTATATTAACTATTTGATTTATGTTAAACCTTGAGGGAATTTGTTGTTATATTTTGGGGATTATGATAAAAAGGGGGTATTGCTACCAAATTTAGTTTTTTTTTTGTCCTAATTAAGACATCTGTTTGAAAACAATACCATAAATCGAAGTTAAATTATGTTAAGAATTTAGATAAGATATCATATATATAACTCGGCACGATGATAAGAAATTAGCGGCTTTTTTGGAACAACACTAAATTGGGAGGTATCATGTATCAGTTGTGTTTATATACAAAAATAATAATTAGGTTATCAAGAAAGTCTTGGAATTAAAATACAGATATTTTAAATAATATGGCATCATCAAAATCAGAGTAAGAGAGCGGATTAATTCCAAATTATTTAAAATACAAATCAATATGAAAGCTATTAAAACGGCTAATTTACTTGAGACCAGTAGACTTTAAAAATATGACTTTTGACCCCTTTGGCAATATCTTCTGGCGACTGAAATCATGGTCATGGACATTGTTTTCGAGTATGGGCTGTACGACGTATGGACCACTAATTCTACGTAAGTCGATGTCTGAGAGCTCATATTGTCAAGGTGCAAAATAATTCATTTTCTCTTTTTTTCGTTTTGCGATTTTCAACGATGACTTTAGACAATATAATTTTGGTGTACTACACAGAATTAATAGTCCTGTAGATAAAATAGACGATCATTTGCTTAGATCTTTGCATTTCGATTGTCTTTGAATGCCAAATTTTAAAATGGTGCAAAATACCTCAATCGATCCAAATTGTAGCCAGAAGAAAATGAAATACCAGACTACAGACATTCAGATTACATAATTGGTCTAGTACCTTGGAAATACCAAAAATAAAGCGAAAGGGGGTAACATCATGGTACCAATTTTTGCTAGAAACTTGCGAAACTTCCCAATATACAGAAAATTTGGTTTATGTGGTTTCTACCCTAAAGTGATTACCTCAACCTTATGACAAAAATGTACCTCTTCGAAACATTGATTTTAGACCCAACGTTTCTTTGGACCAAATCCGTTTTAGACAATTTTGAGTGAATTTATAAATATCTATCCATACCTTCGTCTGGCTGGCTGGCGCGCATGATAACTCTCGATTTCATCCAAACTTTGCACACCGCAAAATTTCTTCAAAACTTAAATCAAGTTCGAAGATGGGGAATATCGATATTCTCCTTCTCGTACCTCCCCCACAAAAGGGTCAATATTGTGTTTTATAATACGATGAACTCTGTTCGCATGTCCGATTTAAGTCATATTTTACACAACATAATAATTTTAGACAACATATCTAATTTTTGAAGATGGGACTTATCTGTCCACTCCTTCTAGTACGTTCCTGCAGGAGGTCAGAAGTTTTAAAAATTTGTGAACCAAATGGTTCACAAAATGTGCACATCGTAATAGTTTTACCTAGTCAAGATTGAATCCAAAAATGAAACCCATCTTCTTGTATCTCTCCCACAAAAGGTCAACATTTTGAAAATTTTAATATTTCTTTTAACCTTAAAACAAGTTCGAAGATGGGACTCATTGATTTACTACTTCTATTTTTCAATATTTTTTCTTGCATAGATCAAGTAGAATGATAGGACCCGTCGGCCCTCTCCTTCTGGTTAACACATTTAAAAACTTTTTTAATTTCGTTTGAAGCGAATTGAGTAACCGGTCAACGCTATTTTGGAACATCTCCATAGATGATCAATTCTTTGATAAAAACTTACACCTTATATGAAGCGATATATGCACCATATGGGTATATATCTTTGAAATATTCACTGGAGACCCCATAAAGTACATATTCTTGATCAGAATAAAAATGCGTGTCCAGCTGTCCGTCTTTACAATAGAGTTCTGAAATGTTGCACAGACATTGCTTGTATCCCTAGGATGTTATTGCAAACGGAATATATCGGTCCATGTTTTGGTGTAGCCCCCATATTCGGTATTTTGGAGATTTTGAACACGTGTTTGGTGTAGCCCCCATATTCGGCATTTTGGAGATTTTGAACACGTTTTTCAACCGAATTGGCTGTAGTATTAGTATTTTGGGTTCCCATTGCTTAGTACATGTTCGTACCAAAAATTATTAATGTTGACCCAATTTTAAGGGTAGTCAGTATTCGGTATTTAGGTAGCCGGAATTCGGTATTTACAGCCAAGTGGCTGTAATTTGGTTTTTCGGATTCCCTTTGCATAGCACATTTCCGTACTAAAAACTATTAATATTGCCCCAAGTTTTCACGTAGCCCCCATATAACGGTACCCCCAAATATTCGGTATTTTGGGGATTTTGGACACGTTTTTCAACCAATATCGCTGTTATTGGTCCACAATATGTAGATTTTTTATACACGTATTTCAATCAAATTGACTGTAATTTGATATTTTGGGTTCTCATAACTGTATCACCACATATTCGCACTAAAAGTTATTAGTATTGACCCAAGTCGGTAATTTGAGAACTTTTAACACGTTTTTCAACCAAATTGGCTTTAACATGGTATTTTGTAGTCTCATTGGCTATCAAATTTCACTACCAAAAATATCAAGATTTGATGTAGGGCTATACATTTTCTTCCAAAATTTTCTCACGTAAATTTCGTTATGTTCAAGGTCCTATCATAACATAAGTTTTCTCCAAGGAGCCCCCATTAATTTTACATATTTTAATTCTCACTCACGGTGAAGGGTTAAAAAGTTCGGCCGGGCCGAACTTGAGAATTTCGGTAATTTGAGAACTTTTAACACGATTTTCAACCAAATTGGCTGTAACATGGTAGTCTCATTGGTTATCAAATTTCACTACCAAAAATATCAAGATTTGATTATAGCCCTACATTTTCTTCCAAAATTTTCTCACGTAAATTTCGTTATGTTCAAGGTCCTATCATAACATGAGTTTTCTCCAAGGAGCCCCCATTAATTTTACATATTTTAATTCTCACTCACGGCGAAGGGTTAAAAAGTTCGGCCGGGCCGAACATAACCTCGTGTTTAATGGTTTTAGCTTTTAACCAGCTAAAATGTGGTCGGTGGTCTTCAGTTCAAGAAAATAAAGAAAAAAGACACAAAATGATTCGAAATAGACGGGGGATATGTTTAACAAATTATTCCTCATTAGATTGGACTAAAGGCATTTCATTTTAAAAATAACCTGCAATAGCCCCAAACAAAGATATAAACCTTGTTCTTCATGAGCTTAAGTGTTACCACCAATCAAAAACATCACGCCATAAAAACTTGAATTATGACATATGGGATATATCCTTCTGGGTTTGGAAATATATTCGCCAAGCGCTTTCATCCCAACAAGGAAGTTCCCAGGCACAGTGTTTTTGGTCGGCTCAGTCGAATTGCTCAACTTAATTTTGTTTCTCTTTTCAATCAAGTACAGATAAGACACAGGTGTATTATATATAACCAATATACGCAAGTACGTATTATATTAATGTATTTCAAACATTTAAATTATGGTTCAAAAATAATTTACGACTTATTTTCACAAACAAATACCTTAATTAGTAAAGTTCGTGTCTTAAGTCTTTTGTTTCACAATATGAACGTCATTTGCAAACATTAGCAAATATTACCATTTACAATTACTAAAACCAATAGGAATTTGCAAAAAGCCAAAAATTACTCCCCTATGCCATATTTAACCTCCACTGAAATAAATATATTTGTTTTTTTTTAATATTTCAATTTTCCTTCTAATTACCATGCAAATGTAAACAACATAAATCGAGCATTGCTAAAAAAAAATACCCAGGAAAGAAATGATTGATTATGCCAAGGTACCAAAATTCAAACAGAAAACAAAAATATTATTTGCAAACTCTTTGATTAGTGGTGGTGGTATTGTGGGCAACGTGCGGTGCGGTGGCACCGGCATGCTTTTTTGCAAACTACCACTGAGAAAAATAAGGGGTGTTGCCGGAAGATTATTGGCCACGTTATGGTGGAAATAATTTGTTTAACTGGCATTTTTGGCAAAAAACAAAAATCTACTCCCATATGAAAATTGAAGTATTTTTTGCGTTTTTGCCAATTTTTGCAAACCATAGTAATTAAGATGAAAATTATTTAAGCTTGTTTTTGTTGTTTGTCAAAAAATACTGTGCTTTAGTTTTTTTTTCACCAATCATACTTCATGTAGGGGACAGCCCCCTTAATTACATGCTTAATTATTTTGCAATTAATATAAATGTTCGTTCTACTGGTGGCATTTGGACACACCGAAAAGAACTTCATTATTTCAATATGTCAAAGACGAAATAGATTATTCCAAAATTTACAATTTGTTCTTGTTGTTGCCTCTTTTTGAAATTAGTTCTTTTATGGGAAAATGTTGTTAATCGGATATGAGTTCTGTGTGTGTGTTTTAAGGAAATTTAAATATTAAGCAGTCACTGAAACAGTAGTGATCTACAATATGCAAATTACACAACTCATTTTGTAGTTCTGCCAGATATAGCCAGCCTTCCTTAATGTGGCCAGAATTTTGTTTGTTGTTGCTGCTGCTCGTGTTGCTGTTGTTGTTGATTTGTCGGTTTCCATTTAACTTTGGTAACTGCTTTGATTTTGTTGTTGCTGTAGTTGGTTCGTTGTTTGATGTTAAAGTTAATTGGGGTTAATATATTCCATTAGTAGTCATTTGTTGGTATTGTTAAAGTAAATCGCTGGCATCCAGTAGTAGTAGTAGTAGTGGGGGTTTAAGGTAATGTGTTGTTATTTCCATTTGGTATTGGTGCCTGTTGCCACTGCTGATGATGATGACGAGCACGATGACGATGGTGAGAATACTGGTGCTGGCATTGCTGCTGCTGATAATGATGACGATTGTAAGGTTGTTTAATTATTGTTGGTGTTGTTTATATGAGATTATCGTTACCTTTATGTTTCAGCTAGTTCGTTTCAGCAAATGGGCACGGGTCACATAACAACAACTTTACGCCAAAATACCAAACATAGGAAATTAAGTTAAAACCAATCCAAACAACCAAAGCAAGGCAATTAATTACAAATTGTCATTAATGATTATCGCTAAAGCGTTTTTAAATGATTATATCTATAAGGGAAACATTCCGACACCTGAAATATGTCTGTTTGGGTTTATTTAGTTAGTTAAAATATATAGTTGTGCTAAAGTTATTTGAAATATTTATTTTGAAGTGGTATTGAATCATCATGTATTTATTGACAATATTAAAATGAGGGAGTTTAAGCAAATGAAAAGGAGGGCTTAAGTTGTTTTATATCCTCCGCAATGTGGTGGAAATTCAAAACACCTAAAATTGTTTGGAACTTTAATATAGTGGCAATGTGTTTTGTAAAAAACATTTTTATAAACATCGAAAATGTGAAATTATTGTCAATGCGACTGAAAAACGTGACTAAATGACACCCTACTCATAAACATAAGCCAATATGAAAATACAAAATTACAGCAAATTTGGCTGAAAATCGTGAAAAACTCCCCAAAGTACCAAATAGGTACCAATACGTTGCTTTTTTGCCTTTTGAAAGTCCAAAATACCAAATTACAGCCATTTCTGTTACAACATGTCAAAAATTATCAAAATCTCTATATATCCAATATCAATACCATGTGAAATATTTCACATATTAAGTTCAGAAATTTAACACTTTCACCCTATCCCCAGGGTACATTTGTACATTTTTTTTAATATAAAATGTCAATAATGGAGATTTTTAGATCAAGTTTTGTTTTTATTTATAACTGATTAAAAGAATTATAAATATTTCCAATAAATAAATGTTAAAAGTTATAACGTACGTAGATCAACAATGATAGCAATTTAACCTCGTTTTTAATTCATTCATACTTTCATAAAGTTGTCTATGGGGATGTGGGCTATATGTACGTACTCAAAATTATATAGACATTCAAAAAATATACATCACAATTAATATTTAAATTGAAATCAATCTACATCCAGTAAGGAAAGTAGTAAAGTCGGGCGGGGCCGACTATGTTTTATCCTTCACTACTTTGGGTATATTCAACAGATGGATCCTAACAGAAGGACCATTAACATGAAATTGGATGAACTAAAAATGTCATGTTTATCCAAATATGAAGCGACTTAGGTCAATGCATAAACACGCCATACTTACTTAGCTGGCTCATGACAGAACTTTCGTTCCATAAGCCGAGCTTAAAAAAGATTTCCAGGCGCGTCGGTCTTTTGCGCAGTTTTTCTAGTTTGAAAGATCATATTTGGCAATGTTGTCTTCCACTTGATCTTTCCATCTTATTCGTGGCCTTCCCCTTCTGCGTCAACCATCAGCTGGTTCGCATTTATATACCTCTTGAGCTGGGGCATCTTCATCCATTCTCACAACATGACCCACCCAACGTAGTCGCTGCAGCTCAATACGTTTAACAATGCCGATGTCCGAGAATAACCGGTACAGCTCATGGTTCACTCGACGGCGATATTCACCGTCGACCCAGATCTGCGCATAGTTCTTTCGGAGAAATTTTCTCTCAAGCACACCAAGAGCTGCCTCATCTGCTTGCGCAAGTAGGTTGCTTATTAAGACCATAGTAGCATCTGTTGGCCAACACTATCCTTCTCCGAATTTCAAAACTGAAGTCATTAATTTTATTAATGGCGTACCGAGGCATATAAAATCTTTGACTACGTCAATGCTGTAGTTTTCAGGTTCCACAGTTGGTCCGAGTCTACTGGACGTCTTGCGCGTTGATACCACCAGCTTGGTCTTCTCGCCGTTTACTGTCAGACCCACCTTGGCAGATTCCTTTTCAATTTGTTCAAACTTGCTGTTACCGCTCGCAATGTTCGACCCATTATATCGATGTCATCGGCGTAGGCGAGTAACATGTGTTGTTTGGTATACAGAGTGTCATTTCTGTCCACCTTTGCCTCTCGAATGACCTTTGTTAAAAAGGTCACATGACAAACTGTCACCTTGTCTGAATCCTCGTTCGGTATTAAAGGGCTCCGAGAGGTCCTTTCCGACTTAAACTGCTGATCTTGTGCCAGTTAAAGTTATTCTGCATAGTCGAATTAATTTTGCAGGAATGCCAAAGGAGAAAGACATGGCTTTAAACACCTTTATGAACGGATATGGCTATCGAATGCGGGTTTATGTCGACGAATAGGTGGAATTTGTCAATGTGTTTTTCGTGGGGGTTTTCCAGGATTTGGGACATAGTGAATATCTGGTCCATGGTGGATTTACCACGTCAGAAGCCGCAATGGTATGGTCCAATAATGTCATTAACCATTGGCTTCAGTCGTTCGCACAGCACGTTTGATAGCACTTTATACGCGATGGGAAGGAGACTTATTCCTCTATAGTTGGCATATATCGTCTTGTCCCCTTTTTTGTGCACGGGACACAGGACGCTGAGGTTCCAATCATTGGGCATGCATTCCTCTAGCCAAATTGTAATAATCAGCTGGTGCATGCTCCTTACCAGCATCTGACCACCACTCTTGATTAGTTCGGCTTGTAAGCCATCGGCACCTGCTGTCGGTAATATCAACTTCCTTGGTGCATCATCTATATCAACTATCCTTGGAGCATCATTTACTTAAAATCAGACGAAAATATGTATATCAACGAAACTATATACACGTTAGGTTATACTAACTTTAGTGCCTTTTGCAAAATTTTTGCGAAAATCGACCCATCATTGGGTTTTTGTACATCTGTACGTGTTGCAATATTGTGTGCCAATCGGCCATACCAATTTTTACATGAAAATCTGAACCAATATTTCCCAATTTCAATAGGGTTCGTCCTTGGGCCAAATAAATGAGTTGTGTCAAATTCCATCCAATTCGGATCATAAATGCGACCTGTACATAATTCATAATTTAACATGAACAGAGAGACAGACAGACGGACATTCATAAATCGACTCAGAAAGTGGTGCTATGCTTATTCTAAAACGTAACCTGGTATCTATCTTGTTCCCATATGCACTAAGACATAATAACCAGTACCAAAGTGTAGTGAATGGTATAAAAAGGTAGCCAAAGTCATTCACGCTGCTAAAGAACAAGATAGCCTTTTAACAAATTTAGTTGCGGGGCGGAAAAATTGTAACCCGAAATTTTATGAGCGCTGCTCAAAAGCCCGCGTTCATGGGTGCCCTCTCTCGTCTCTCTCTATATACTACGGAAGGTTATAAGAACCTTAAGATTATATCTTGTTAATACCCAAGAAGGCCTACTTTTGTTTATAATATAAAATAAAATATATTATTTTGAAATCAGATTATTTAATGTATTATTTTACATATATTTACATTTAATAAATAATCAGGGGCGAACGTCAGACTTAACGCTTTCATTCGTTAAATATTCGCTTTATTTTTATTTTATTCAATGTTTCAGTATCAGTAAAGAACGTCAGATCTTACTGTCGTAATATTTGATGATCTGGGGGCATGTATATGATACGGCTTGAATAAATAAGTCAAGGTCAGTTGGATTATAAAAAGAAAATAAAATATATTTATATTTTTAAATTAATATTTAAATTAAATAAATATAATAAAAATATAATTTGAATGAATTTTTAAGTGAGTTATTTGTACTCTTTCGAGTCAAGAATAATGATCCAAATGTTGCAATGAAAAGAAATCCTAGGAGAAGAACCTACGCTCCCACCATTATGCGACGCGTTTTACCGTTGGTTAAGCGACTCATCAGGCATATTGGGTTATGTGATTTACAAATGTCATATGTTGATAACTTGTATTTAGTGATGAGAAATTGCTTTCCTTTTCATTACAAAACATAGATCATTAAGCTTGACTAGAGAAAGAGTATAAATAACTCACCTATCTTATGCCCTTAAATTATTTCCAAAGTAATCTTAAATTCCACTCCAATTATTTTAGGGGTACATCTCCACAAACCCTCGCGTTTAGTTGTTTGACCACAGCTATTAATTTATCGAATGGAAATCTACCAGAATGTGTTTCTTAACTCACTTCGGCAAACAAAAAATTATTGCTTTAATTTAGTTATAAATTTTGCTAGCATCTTTGTTGTTGTTGCTGTTAGTTTGCTAATTAATATTTATAGCAGATCATAAATTTGTCCATTCATAAATGTGTAAACAAATCAAGTCGTTTCGTTAAATGCGATTTCAATCTAAATTCAAATGTTGCCGAAGTTCTTCTTTAATCAAATGGATAAAACTTGATGCGACCGCTGATGACGCAGATGATCTTTATGATAAGTTTTGATCAGTTTGTTGACACAATTTCTCTCCGATGATGAGTCAAACTGTGAGCTAATGACATGGTGTTAAAAAATTCAATGTTTTCGGTAAACATAGATTTTATTATAGTGATATTAACATTAGTTTATAGTTTGAAAGAAACTATGTTGAATTTTATGATCGTTATATTTGTGGTAGGCTTGATTACGATCGATGACCTGAATTGAAATGGAAAATATGTATAGGTTTGAATTTGGGGTAATATTATCATAAATTATTTAGTTAATGCGGGTGGTTTGAGGAAATTAAATTTGAGATTTTTGTTGAGAAATGATAAAAATGATCTAAGGAGCTCCAATTTCTTTACTTTTTTAAGTAGCTATATTTAAAAATATTCTGATGAATTGAACATATTAAAATCAGAAAATTGGAATTCAATAGCCTTAAATCACACTTGAATATTTTCTAATATATCATTTTTTTATTCTGAATATATGTATTTTATTTCTGTTTCCTATAACAAGAAAAATCTATTAACAACATTTTTTTTATAATTTGTGATCGAAAATTTACATATTAAATCTGCGGAAATTATTCTGTGTTTTTTTGTTATTTATTATCATCGCATAGCTCTAATGTCCTTAAATAAGTTTTGAAATATTAAACAATTAATTTGCTTGGTTTTGGATTTCAAAACAAAAAAAGTTTTGCAAAGAATTTGCACAAAATGCAAATTTTTGTTTAAATATAACTTATTTCGTAAGGTATGACATTTTGAGGCTAAAATTTGTTAAACGAAATGAAATGGTAAATATTTTGATAAAATTTATATACGTTTTCCAAAAATATTCAAAAATTAACGAAACACAGTAGTTCGGCTTCGATTAATTTAAAATGAATTTATTAATCCTTAAATAGCACGCGAATGATAAATGATGTGTTTTTGGGATTTATATTGGTTTTAGAAATCATCAGCGCCACCATCACTTGACCCTATGGCACGATTAAGATAAATTGTAATCACTTAAGGTATTCCGAACAAATTTAATGATAGCTGATGAGGTCACCCACAAACTATGTGAGCAGCCCTATTTATTTCGAAATTAAAAATAAATAAACTTTGTTCTTTAAATAATAATAAATAATTAGAAAAAATATATGCGATATTAAAATTATTATAAAATTAAAAAAAAAAAAATATAATAATTTAATTGCAAACCGATTTTAACGCAACCTATAATTTTATTGTAAATTTCTGAAAAAAATTGCATTACTTTGTTATTTGAAGGCTAATTTAAATGGTTGCTATCCTTTAAAAGCCACCAAAAACCCCCCAACTTTTTTTGCATATTCGGAAATAATTTCAGAGACAAAACCATTTTATTTGTCATTTATAATCATTAGACAAAATATTCTTTTGTATTTTCTTAGTGGCTGTTGTCACATTTGAATTTGATTAAATGTTTGTGTTCATATTTAATCAACCAAAAATTGAATTGGTTATTAATTTGGCAAAAACAAATTTGAATTTTTAAAGAAACTAATTAGTCATAATGATAATGTTGAATATATGAATACATGTCCAGTTTAAAATTTAGTTAAACATCTGGTAATATTTTTTTTGAAAATAAAATATCGAACATCTGTATATTGAGAGATACTGGTATTTTGGAATATATCCCAGTTGTATTTAATATAGAGCTATAAATGGTCGCTTAAACTCAACAGATAAGGATCTGTTTGACACAGTTTTTATGTCTTCAATTTCAGCATATATAGAAACGTGCTTAACTTCGACAAGGTTGAACTTTTTATGTCCTCCACCATGTAGTGTGCATTAAAACTAGGTGTGACTAATGTATGGGGAATTATTAAAACACATGGACCTACATTGAAGGAATCTGAAATTCGATATTACCTTCAAAATTCAGAAAATCAGGCTGTTTTTTTTTATTTTGGGGGTATACCAGAATGTAGTCCTACATTGAACATTTTCTGCAAAAACGTTTTTCATTATCCAAGAAACAGAAACATCAATTTCTATGAGAAAATTAAGTTTAAAGATTGAGTAGCTTTATATATCGGAATTCATATCGAATGGACAATGCCGCAAAACCTTCAAACTACCCGAAAAGGAACCTTTATATGGGAACTATTTCATTGGTGATCTTCTGTATAGATTTATTGCAGCTTCCAAAAGCCCGGAATCTCCATTTACAGCTATCGTATATTACGACTAAAACCCTAAAAATACCGTATACAAAATATCCTGGACTGCAAAATTTCAAATCTCTAACTTATATAATGCGATCTCTATCGAGATTTTAACAGATAGGTGGCCAGACAGACGAATTATGGCTAAATCGATATAGAATTAAAATATTTTGATTGAAATTTAACAACCAATCGAAGTGGATCCAGTACCAATATGGGGTGATAAAATGTATAAAAGAGTTCCATGTCAGGGCCCCATTTCTCAATTACTCCACGCTTTGGCTAATCAAAATGGTACTGGTTTGAGTCGATGAGTGATAATTAACATTATCCTGCTGATGAAAAATTTGTCTACTCTTATAAATTTTTTTAATTTTTCCGAAGAGTTCAGGTGAAAGAATTGAAATTGGTCTTACTTTGCTCAAGGGGAACAGTAGCCACATGAACTGTTTTGCCGATGAAATTGTAGACCATTTGGGTGGAAGTGGTTCATTAACAAACAGTGTTCGTTGGTTGTCGTCGGTTCGTTGCTAACAAGTTACAGGCGGTTCAAATATACAAGGCTAGTTACTGTCGACTCGTTGGTACGGTACTAGGCACGAAGGTACTAGGCTAGCCTTCCGTTGGCTCGTTTGTATTGTGGTAATTGTTGTCGCCTCCAAATTGCCAGGTCTGGTGAATATCAGAAGCGGTATAATAGAACTGTACGGGATGAATGTGCGGGAATCTACCATTAAGCATGGAGCTCAAAAAGAGCGTGAGTTGGAGATGAGCTGGAGGCTAGCAACGGCCGTGGAGCTGGCTATGAGCGTTGAGTTGGCAAAGAGCGGAGCGTTGCCGAGACCACAGACGAGCCACACATCTTCGTCGTCACTCATAGTTCGTGTACCCCTTCGGCATGGAAAAGTAAAACTAATATCCGTTTCGTACTACAAAGTGAATGAGAATTATTGCTAACTTCAAAAAAGGCACCTGCAGATAAGTTCATTGAAGATAAGGTAACGTTGCTAACTTTTCCCAGTAGCCAAGACTGCGACACTCGTAAATCGATCCCTTCACAATTTCGTTTTACAAAATGAATGAGAATTATTGTATATTTCAAGAAAGGTGCTTGCAGATAAATGCATTCAAGTTGGAGAACACAACTAATGATGCATGGTTTTAGGTGTTCTGTACAATGGAAAATAATATTAAAAATGAAGGTGGGTTAGTATTAATTAGGTTAGGACAAAAATATGAAACGATTACGTTATAGAGAACTAGTGTCAAATTGTACGAGAAACAAATTTTTGATATACTTCATATATATTTATACAGAATATATACAGGTGGCATAAATGGCCAAGGATGCCTATTTCTTCCGCCATGTCACATTGCATTTCCAGTTCACGCACAGCATTAGTGGTTCACTACAATGGTAATTTTTCGAGCATATATTATATTGAATATATTTTGAATATATATTGAATATATTTTGTATAAAAATATATAAATCGCTCTTAATAACGTAATAGCTTCATATTTTTGTCGTAGTGCTACGGCATTGTATTGCCAATTTGTTACACCGGATTCGGATCATAAATTCGACTTGTTCTTTATGCATATTCTCAAAAGTAACTATGGGTCTATTTCACCCTGAACCACAATGTGGCTTACAGTCGAAGTTTGACAGTAACTGTTATTGTTTGAACAAACCTTGTAGGAGTGCAAAGATTCCATCAAGTATGTGTCTTAAATCTTTTGATTTTATGAGACACGATTTAACAAAGATAAACCCCCCTTGTTCCATTAAAGTAATTATAGATGTATAAAATCAACTGAATACCTCTTTTTATTAGACATTCAAACATATTTCGCAAAAAAATACCCATAAATCATTTCCCCAGCATACTTACATATATTACTATGTATCAAAGACTACTTGATCTGCTTAGACTTAATTTTCCTCTTCAATAGTTTTTGCTTTACGCAGCATTTGTCTGACAGCAAGGCAAAAAATCTTACAGCTTATTTAGCAAAAGTGTCGGTTTGTGTTAAGTCAATTTCATTTTTCTGCGCCGATAAATTATCACATGCAGAGAAGAAGAAGATCATCATCTTCTCCTGCAGAAATCATTTGGTGGTGGTGATGGTAGATTTATTTTCTGAAAGGAAAATAACCGACAATAAAAGATTATTGGATAGACGCATATTTGACATGTCTTAAGCCAAAAGCTATGTTTACGTTCCAGTTTGAAAGGAGCGAATAAAAAACAACAACAACTTCTGTCTTTTTTCTTTCTCCAAGCTCTTGGACTAGAGAAGCTACTTGAATTTTTTGTTTCGATTTTTTTTTTTTTTTGCTTATAAGAAATGTTTGCAATGTTATGTGCCACATACTTAAGTACTCCATATACTAAATGTGTGTGAGTGTTTGTGCGTGTGATGTATGCTTGTTTCATTATCTTTAAATAAATATACATCACAAGTCACACGAATATATTTATTGACCTCATTCTGTCTAAATGGTTGTTTAAGTAAACATTTTGTAGGCATCATAACGACACACAAACACGATGACGTTAAATGAGTGAGTTGTTTGTTGGGCATGTATGTGTGTGTGTATCTGCGAAGTTTGATGGTGGTATGTTGGCGGCTTTATTAATGCCTGTCAAATAATGCGAAAGAAAACACAAAACAAGATGCTTTTGTCGGGAAAAATCAATGGCGTAAATCAGCCAGCCAGCCAAACCAACCAACAACTATAGTTTGTGTGTTGTTGCGACTGCATCATGGGGTGCATGAGTGTAAAAAATAAATAATATTTTTCTTCTTCTTCTGTTTTTTCCTATAATTATTACAGAAAATGCTAAAAGCCGTAAGTAAGTATAGGATTTACAACTGTACTTATATGTGTAGAGTATTAATACTTCTGGGAGCTTTATTTGAAAATATCAGTAAAGTATGTGTCTTACGTCTTTTGTTTTACAACCGCATTCTAGATAATTTCAACAAAGTGCGTATATAGATATGTGTGTGTTAAACTATGATAGCTATGGGAATGAAGAAAGATAATAAAAAATTTAGGTGTTTTTTATGTTGGAAAAATATAGAATCATTTAACACTAGATTGTCGAAGCCGGTCATTTTGACCGTTTTTAAATTTCAAGTACAAAAACAACTGTGTATATAGTGACACTGTTTTTTTTTTAAATTTGATGACTTTTTTATAATAAACGCAATTCTATGTGGTACAAAAAGTCACCAAATTTAAAAAAGTGTCATTAAATGCACAGTTGTTTTTGTACTTGAAATTGAGAAACGGTCAAAATGGCCGCCTTCGGTAATCTAGGGCTAAAGAACTTGATTTCGATGAAGAATGTAGAAATATTTAAATATGCAACCACCCTCTGAGAATACAAAATTTTAAATTTTTTTTAGTTATTCACTATATATAAAATTTCAAAGTATTATTTATATATATATATATATATATATTCTCTTAATAATTAATTTTTTTATTCTATTTCAGCTCCAGTTATGCAGTTAAAACAATTGTTTAACACAATTTGAACAAATATAAAGTGAGTAAATGTTAAGCTTTCTAATAATTTATAAAAAAACGACAAACAAAAGCTTATCCATCTATTGAAAATCGAATTTATTAACTATTAAAATAATGTGTCTATTTTAAGTTCCCTACAAAAATAAAAGCGATATACAAGAAATCACAAAAACAACTCTGATTAATTATTTGCCATTAACAAACGTTTTTGTTAAAATGTTTTTTATTTGGTATCTAAGATTAATATCCATTAGCTATTTATATTTAATTCATTCATTAAATTCACACAACACACAATAAACCAGCTGGAAATTATTAAAACTTTAAAAAAACAGGCATTTGACTTGAAATTGTTTGGCAGACCCTCAGTCGTCTGGCCACCTTAGAATTTGTTGGATCTTTAGAAACATGTTCTCATCCACAGAATTAATAAAAAAATATATTTTTTAAGAAAATAAAAAAAATCATTAAATTAACTCGACAAAGATGATAATGGAATTGAAAAAAAAATATTAATGAAAATATATGCAAAATAATGCGAATACAAAATTTAAACGAAACCCAAAACGAAAATAATTAATTATATTATGATCAGAGAATATATAAATATATGTCACAAACTCGTAATAAAATCACAAAACATTTGAACATATTTAATTTCGCTGTTATTCTAAATGTATAAACATACTAAAAATGTTAATAAATTTTTGATCTGGTATAACGTGCACAGGTGCAGGGTGGTTTGAAACGGCCACCAAAAACATAAATTGTACAAAAATTATCGATAGAAAATTTTCTTCTGGTTATATCCTTTATTCAAATTGCACGGAACGAAATAATGTTTGCTTAGCATAAAAAGTATTCGGAAGTGTTTCTCCCTATAAGTGTTTTGGACCTGGTGACCGATTTGACCCACTCAAATCAATTGATGATTGTTTGTGTGGATCTCTACATGCTCCTCTCTCGCCGAATATAGTCGAGGGTAATTTTAACTAAGTTGCTCTTTATAAAATTATTATTTGCAATAACCCAACTTTACCAAGAGACTTTTTGAAAAAATATTTTTTTCTATTCGAAGTGACTTAAGCAATTTATTGTTGTCATTTTCAAGGAAGTAAGTCTATTAGTGCAGCAGGTTTATTAAATAATCCACAAAAACACAAAAGTAGTTCCAAGAAGAAAAAAAGGCTTGGTGGGTTTTATTGTTTCGTTAAAACAATGGGAAAATAAATAAAATTGTTTAAAGAAAATCACAAATAAATAAACTTGGCTATATTTCCCTCCCAAAATGTTTGGCTTTTTTTCTTCTCTTCAACACAACAACTCCACACTATTAATGTGTCAACAAATTTGAAATGAACAACGAAATACTACAAAATAAAATTAATTTAGTAATAAAAATAAATTTTGCAAATAAAATATCAACTCAACGATGAGGCTAGACAACAATATACAACAACAAACAGTCACAACAACAACAAACAGTCACAACAACAAACAGTCACAACAACAACAAACAGTCACAACAACAACAAACAAACAAGAAAATTTGCCATACTAACCAAAAAAGACATGTTGAAACACCAGCCAACCAATACCGTCATCTCCAGCTCAAGCTTGCCATCTCGAGTTAGTCGAGACTAATGCATTATAGACGCCATAGTACCTCAAATCACATGACAACTAAGTTTTTTTTTCTTCCCGCAAATCTTGACGAATTTTATTTTCTGTGATAGCTATTGCAATATGGCCAAGTTAGAGAAATTGAAAAACGAACACCTAGTGAGAAAAAAGAAAGATTACAAAATTTAGAAAAAAAGAAAGAAATGTGAAATAGTTTTGTGATACCCTACAAATTTAGATATTTGTATTAGCAGGTCACGCAATACGTTTACTTTTACTTATAGTGGCCCTGATGGATCCTCGCCTACGTTTGCTATTTGTATACCCTTCACCACACTGTGGTACAGGGTAGTATGTCTTTGTGCACATGTACAGGTCGCATTTATGATCCGATTTGTATGAAATTTGGCACAGTTCAATTATTTGGCCCAACGACGAACCCTATTGAAATTGGAGAAAATTGGTTGAGATTTAGATATAGCTCCCATATATAGTTTAGTCCGATTTTATGTAAATGATGCACCAAACTCCCAATATTTGTCCGATTAGCACAAGATTTTGCACAGAGTACTGAATTAGGTCCAGACTAATGTATGCAAAGTTTTGGTATGGTATGTGTATGGTTTTTTTTCAATTGGTTCAAAAATTTATGTAGATAGCACATTTAATTTCGCCCGATTTCATCTCAATGGTCCTCCAAAGATTCTATGACCGTTCTATCTACAGGATATTGTAGATATTAACATTTTATGCATGTACCCAAAGTGGTGAAGGGTATCATATAGTCGGCCCCGTCCGACTTTTGACGTTTCCTTACTGGCTTTAAATCCACTCCGATCTGGAACTTTTAAAAACATCCACGACTACCTTTGAGCTTGTTTTTTTTTTTAAATTCACTCCGATCTCGAACTTTTTAAAAATACACGCCTATTTTGGAGCTTAAAAACCACATTTTTTTAAAAATCCACGCCTATGCTGCTGTTAGAAAAAAATATTTATTTTTTAAAAATCTACGCTTGTGCTGCTGCTTGAAAAAAATATTTTTTAAAAATCCACGCCTATGCTGCTGTTAGAAAAAAATATTTATTTTTTAAAAATCTACGCTTGTGCTGCTGCTTGAAAAAAATATTTTTTAAAAATCCACGCCTATGCTGCTGCTTGAAAAAAAATATTTTTTTTAAATCCATGCCTATGCTGCTTGAAAAAAAAAATATTTTTTTTAAATCCACGCCAATGCTGCTGCTTGAAAATAAGAAATATTTTTTTAAAAATCCACGCCTATGCTGCTGCTTGAAAAAACTATTTTTTTAATGTTGCTGCTTGAAAAAAAATATTTTTTTAAAAATCCACTCCTATGTCGCTGCTTGAAAAAAATATTTTTTTAAAAATCCACGCCTATGTTGCTGCTTGAAAAAAATATTTTTTTTAAAAAACCACGCCTATGTTGCTGCTTGAAAAAAATATTTTTTAAAAATCCACGCTTATCTTGCTGCTTGAAAAAATACTTTTTTAAAATTCACGCCTATTTTAGAGATTGAAAAATATTTTTTTAATGCACACACGTTTGAGTCTTTGAAATCCAAGACTATTTTGGAGTTTGAAAAAATCTTTTTTCACAATAAACGATCTTAAAAAATATTTGTTGAGTAAAATATGTTTATTTATTATATAAAGATCAACTTATTCGTCACTAGCCAAAGATCCAAATTCTGCATCACTCACCTCAATATATGTATACATATATGTGGCAAATTTATATGGGAGTGGTGGTAATGGTTATTGTATTTGTATTACAAAGTCGGACGACTACCATTTGATTTCCTCTCTGCATTTTTGTTTTATTTTTTATTCGCTCTGTTCCCAGTGGGTTGGGTGGAAAATTATCTGTGGCGTCTTTCAACGTCAACATTGAATGGAAAACGAAATGTGGGTGTTGCTTGTTTACGTTGTCATGTCAGTCGGGATTTATGAAGATGCATTTCGCTTAAGACCATTTCCCATTCCGCTGTAAAGGTATTCGTTGTTGTTGTATGATGGAATGTTAAGTTGAAGTTGAGTTTTAATTGAAAATTTCGTCAGATTCGTCAAGGCAAGATTTTGGCTAAGTGCATATCGGTGTATTTTGATTTTTGCACACTCAGTGGGGTTAATGTTTATATAAACACCAACGTTTTTTTTTTCTTTTATAAAAAATAAAAGGAAAAATGATTGACGTTGATGTTGAAATGTTTTGAAATTTTGAGAAGTTGCTTGATTTTGTTTGTTGACTTATATTAATTTATTTTGCAAAGTTAGATAATAGCTGAAGAGATTTTTGTTTGGATTAATTAAGAGGACTTAATTCTATAAATGTGTAAATTCATGCAAAAATCTAAAAATGCAAAATGTTGGAAAATTGTCAGGTTAAAAGGGTACATAAAGATTAACTGAAGATGGAACAATTAAAAATTATAAGGTTTTGAACAATTTCCAAAAATATCAGGCGTGAGTAGAACCATGTATGAATTGTATACATAATTCCTCCAACTTGATGTGGTCTCTGTTTAGGCTATAAATTTCGTAATCAAAATATTTTCCTAATTTTTTCATTCAAATTTGATAGTCATCCTCTTATCCAGCATACTTCCTTTTGACTAGCCGATGTATTTTTTTTTTTCATCTAGAAACCTCTATTGGTTATCATAAAATTTGATCACAAAAATTTGTTGTAGTTTTTCCCAAAACTGCTTTCGATAAATAAACATAATAGTAAATAATAATAAAAATATTATGCTATAATAAAAATAACCCCCCGAAAAAAAACATATAATTTTATGCCAATTCAATCACCCACAAGGCAAATACTCCCATAAATATGCTATGAAAATACAACACAAATGAAGATATATAAATTTGTTTTTTGTTAGTTTTTATTTTTTTTCGAGTATCCAAAAGAGTGAAAAAATTATATACATAAGTTATGTGTACTTAGCTAATAGACATTAGTTGTTATTGCATTTTTCGTAGCTAAAAGAATTTCTAGCCTTCGGGTAAAGAAATTTGAAACGTTTAGCTAATATGATCACGAAATGTACATAAACATGTTTGATGAACAACAAAAACACAAAAACAATGGTATTCTGATGGTCAACAAAATGGCAGTAGATCGAAGTGGCACAAAAATACACGATTTACGGTATGTAAAAAATAAGAAAATACTGCAAATTTACACTGAGAATATGGAAGATAAAAGCAATGATTTGAAATAAATTTTGGTGTTCAAGGCTTAAATGAAACTTTTTCCGTCTTATCGAATGAAAACATTTAAAAAAAAATCAAACCTATTTTGGGGTTAACAAAATAGGTTTTAAAAACCACACCTATTTTGAGGCTTTATGCATTACAAAAATTATTTTAAACCAGTAAGGCGTTGGGGATGATAGATACCAAGCAACGGCTCTGATTGGCTTTAACATGGCGAAGTCCAGGCTTATTTTGGTCCCTGTTTCATCTCAATTGTGGAGACTGACCTCCCCGCGGTGCCACCTAGGGAGCTATTCTCATCACCCGATGAAATAGTGAGCTAATATGTGCCGCGAATTCACCCATAAGAACTATAAAAAATGGGTGGAGGCGTCGGGTTAGTTGCCCACTCTCGGAAAACCCAACCTACTATGAAAAAGCAAAGAAAAAGAAAACCAAACCCCCCTAATGTTGACGACCCCCGCAAACGTATAAAGGACCACGATCTGCGAATCTGCACTTGGAATGTGCGCACGTTGTACAGAACAGGCGCAGTATTCGCTTTGGCGGATATACTCAAGAAGTACAAAGCCGATATTATTGCCTTACAGGAAATGCGATGGAAAGGGACAGGCGTAAGTAAATCAGACGAAACGAGACATGAATTTGGCTGCGGATTTATGGTTAACAGGAGAATAAAATACCTTGTCTCCAGATTCACTCCAGTAGGTGAGCGAATTGCTAAAATCCGTATAAAAGCGAAGTTCTTTTACATCAGTCTAATATGCGCCCATGCTCCGACCGAAGATAAAGATGAACAGACCAAAGACATATTTTACGAGCGCCTAGAAACAGCATATGGCCGTTGCTCTGGCCATGACATTAAAATTCTGCTAGGAGATTTTAATTCAACGGAAAATTCAGCCTCTATGAAGAAACATCCGACAACGCCATGAGGTTGATTGACTTCGCGGCAGCAAAAAACATGGTAGTTAGCAGCACCAGATTCAAGCATCTCGATATACACAAGGCCACCTGGATCTCTCCGGAAGGAATTCATCCAGTGTTTTAGACGTCCGATCGATCCGAGGAGCGAATATCGATTCGGACCATTACCTTGTGGCAGCCAAGGTACGCACCCGTCTAAATGTTGCAGCAAAGGTGCGATCTAATACAACACGGAAACTCGACGTCGAAAAGCTGCAAACACAACAGGTAGCCGAGGCCTACTCCGCTGAACTTACCCATCTGCTTGAAGAAAGCACTTCTTGACCCGATAATAGTATAGAAGCCCAATGGTAAAGAATTGCCCACTCCCTACAAACTGCAGCAAATGGAACAATTGGGTACCAAAAACCACCACCAAGAAACCCATGGTACGATTAGGAGTGTCGTAATGCTACTGGTGAAATGCTACTGATGAGAAAACGCAGCGTATAGGGCAACCCTGCAGACAGTAGCAACACGTAACGTGATGGAGAATTATCGGGTGAAAAGGAGAGAGGAGAAACGTGTTTTCAGAAAAAAGAAGAGAGAACAAGAAAAACGTGAGCGTGAGTGCAAATCGAGATGTACAGGAGTCAGAATGAAGTCCAGAAATTTTACCAACGAGTAAAACATCAAACCGAAGGCTTTGGCGCATGCACATCCTCCTGTAGAGATGAAGAAGGGAACCTGGTGACAGATACAGACAGCGTGTTGAGGATCTGGAAGGAATATTTCGAAAAGCTTCTAGTATCAAATAGTGGCGATGAAAAAGATACCCCAGAACCACCTAGCCAAGATGAGGTCATAAAAGCAATTAATCGGCTTAAGAACAACAAAGCAGCAGGAGCAGATGGGTTACCAGCCGAACTGGCCAGATGCTGGTCAGGTGCATGCACCAGCTGATTAGCACAATTTGGCTAGATGAATGCATGCCCAGTGATTGGAACCTCTGCATCCTGTGTCCCGTGCACAAAAAAGAGACAAGACGATATGTGCCAATTTTAGAGGAATAAGTCTCCTTCCTATCGCATATAAAGTGCTATCCAGTGTGCTGTGTGAACGACTGAAGCCAATGGTCAATGACATTTTTGGGCCATACCAATGCGCCTTCAGTCTTGGCAAATCTACCATTGACCAGATTTTCACCTTACGCCAAATCCTGGAAAAGACCCACGAAAAACACATCGACAGGCTGTCACCTATTCGTCGACTATAACTTGGCATTCGACAACCCTATCCGTTCAGAGGTGTTTAAAGCCATGTCTGCGTTCGGCATTCCTGCAAAATTAATAAGGCTACACAGGATAACTTTAAGTGGCACAAGGTCAGCAGTTAAAGTAGGAAAGGACCTATCGGAGCCCTTCAATACCGAACGAGGATTCAGACAAGGTAACAGTTTGTCGTGTGATCTTTTTAACATCCTACTGGAAAAGGTCATAGGAGACGCAAAGGTGAACAGAAATGGCACTCTGTACACCAAACAACACATGTTACTCGCCTACGCCGATGACATTGATATAATGGGTCGAACATTGCGAGCGGTAACAGCCACCTTTGAACAAATTGAAAAGGAGTCTGCCAAAGTGGGTCTGGCAGTAAACGGCGAGAAGACCAAGCTGATGGTATCAACGCGCAAAAAGGCTAGTGGACTCGGACCAACTGTGGAACTTGAGAACTACAGCTTCGAGGTAGTTGAATACTTTATATACCTTGGTACCGCCATAAATAAAACAAATGACATCACTTTTGAAATTCGGAGAAGGCTTGTGATGGCCAACAGGTGCTACTCCCGCCAGACCAAACTCACACTTTACAAGACGCTAATACTACCCGTGCTATTATATGGATCAGAAGCATGGGTACTTGCGCAAGTAGATGAGGCAGCTCTTGGGGTGTTTGAGAAAAAAATTCTCCGAAAAATCTACGGGCCGATCTGCGTCGACGGTGAATATCGGCGTCGAATGAACCATGAGCTTTACAATATATACGGGGACATCGACATAGTCAGTCGTATTGAGCTGCAGCGACTACGGTGGCTAGGCCATGTTGTGCGGATGAATGAAAATGCTCCAGCTCAAAAGGCATATAAAAATGAGCCAACTGATGGTTCCCGTAGAAGGGGAAGGCCACGAATTAGATGGAAAGACCAAGTAGCAAACAACATCTTGGAACGTGGTCTTCCAAATTGGTGGACTTGCGCACAAGACCGACGCGCTTGGAAATCTTTTTTAAGCTCGGCTTATGGAACAACCGTTCTGTAACAAGCCAGCTAAGTAAGTACTTTGTTTACAGTTTAACATCAACAGACGGGCAGATGGACATGCATAAATCGAGTCAAAAAGTGATTCTATGCATATTCTCCAAGAGAACCATGGGTCTATTCGTTTGCTTTTTTTTATAAATCCACGCCTCTTATGGATTAAAAAAATCTTTTATAAATTCACGCCTCTTAGGGATATAGAAAAACATATTTTTTATAAATCCGCGCCTCTTATGGACCTAGAAAGAATAGTTTTTATAAATCCTCGTCTCTTATGGATCTAGAAAAAATATTTTTGTATAAGTCCACGCCTCTTAGATTTAGGGTGTCATATTCTCAACCACGTTCGACTTTGATTCTTTCCTTACTGGTTTCTCATAGGATATTCTTGGAGTATTTAGAATCACTCTATGTTATTCTATAAATTTTTGCGTCAATATATAGAACGTATATACGCGTCTTGTATACTATTTTTGTACAATCTTATCACTTTTTGGATCACCAAATTGCATTTCATTCATTATAATATTTTTTCTTATCCCTTTTTGGATCTCCAAATTGCATTTCATTCATTATAATATTTTTTTGTCTCAAAGATTCCCTCCATATAAGAAAACCAATAACACAATTTTAATTGACCTCCACCTTTGTGTGTCAGGCACAAACCCTCAATTTATTCGAATATACGTAGTCAACATAAATGTTATCATATTCCAATTTTATGTTTCTATATTCCCATTATATGTCGACAATTGGCAGAATTTGCAACATATCTTAATGGGCCACATAACTTCGCCAAAAAAATCATAGCGAAAAAAACATACAACGGGGTTACCAGAGCCGCTAAATACCCTAAGGCCATCACGTTAAAGATACTGTAGTTATACTCAAAAACATTTTTTTTGCAGTCATTTTCGATTTGAGTTAAAATGGCACTTTGTTAACACAAAACAAATGAGCAAAATGAATGAAGCAGACCACCCTCCCGCCATATATTCAAAAAAAATCGCAAGAAAAAAAAACATAATTTATATTTTCATTCATTGTGTTAATAATTTCAATGAGACTATTATTAGCCAAAGACACAGGAGGGTTGAGAAAAAAATCACGATTTTATGTTAACAAACAACAGCAAAGAAACAAAAAAAGAATGATTTTCCTAAACAAATAACAAAATAAAAAATAACATAGCCTCAGTAGGGTAGTCCAGCTAACAAAAAAAAAAAAAAACGTTACAATATTTAGTGGGTGTTTTTTTCTTTCGACAATCAAGCCACAACAAAAAATCTACACTGCGTACTTTTGCGGAACACAATAAAAGAAAAATAACAACAACAATAAACACAGCATTTAAAACTCCATACCACCCATAGTGTTGGCCAGAGAGTTATGGGTCTAGTTGGTGGTAATCAGGAAATTTTCGCCTAGACAACACCATGAAACCATGAATTTCTATAGAATTTGCATAAAGCGTAAAACGAGATGCTAAAATTAATGTAAAATTTGATTATTTTAAATGACTTGTTGAAAATGCTATGATAGCTTATGATATGCCTCCAAAAAAACAGAAACACTAACAATCATATTCAACAAACAGCCTGCCAATAACAACTGACGGGCTTGTTGCTTGACTGCCAGTCTAACTGGCTAGCTGACTAGCTGGCTGACGCATTCAACAACAGTCTATAATTACAAAAAAAAAAAGTTTCTTGTTATTGGAATTTGATCTTGTCTTGTTGTGGGACAATGAAATCTCAATACAAATATCAGAAAAAAAATATAGTGGTTAACAAAATTTCGTATAAATACATTTAGTACGTATTCTATGGCGGGGTGTAATTTTGTTTTGGATAGAAAAGAAGTAGTTGCTACTGAATGGGGTGGTGTGTTTGATTCTATCCTTTCGTGCTCACAAGGGCTGCTAATTATATACTTCAATACGATCAAAACAGTGTTTCAACGAAATATCGAGTTTAGACCCCATGTCACTTTGGACCAATTCCGTTTCACTTCTTATCTGTACTTCTCCCACATTTTTATACCTTTCAACATGTGACGGGCATTCAAAAATAACATGAGTCCGGGGTCTTATAAGGGGCCTTGCCAAATAATGGACCTGCATTGCGTCCGCAAGGAAGTTTTATATCCTCGATGAAAACAAATTCCAAACTACAGATTATATTGCGAAAAAATGCTGCATATACTTTTCACATCCTATAAGAAATCGGAATATCAAATTACAGCCACAGAAGGGTCAAAAGGTTCTTCTTTTACAGAAGGAGTGTTCCGAAGGCACTCATCACCGGAATTTATATAGGTTTGGTGAAAATATTAATTGGTCTGTTCCAGTAATTTTTTAATAGTAAAGCTAGTAAAGGGGAAACATTTCAAAATCGCTCTCAGAGTACAAAATAATTTGAAAAGTTTGGGAAATATGTCAAAATTATATGGTAATACTTTAGAATCAACATAACAGCCAATCAGAAATAGGCCTTCCTGTTTACCATTTTTACTTGGCCAATTTTTTCGTGTTAAATGTTTACAAAGAGAAACCCATTTTGTTTTGTGCCCTCTTAAATTTGATTCAATGTTTTACCAGTTTTGGGGTTGAGGAACGGTTTTCGAGTAAAAATTGCAATACTTGTAAAATTAGTAGATTCTTTTAGGTTCTGGAACGGAACTAATAAGTGCAAAGTTTAAATCGAATCGGAAACTACATTCTACAATTTTTTTAATATATTGATATTTCGTGTGGGAGATACCAGAAGGAGAGTACCGGACTCATCGGTTCAGGCTATATTTAGCCTAGGTAAAAATATTATGAGGTATAGTCAATGGATCAAATCTTACACTCCATTCGCTTGGTATTGAATTTAAAACTTTTCAAAATGTTGATACTTTGAGAGGATGGTCCCAGAACAGATTGGGCCGGTGGGTCCCATCTTCGGATTTAATTTAGGCTTGCTAAAATTATTACAAAGTACAGCTAATGGATCAAATTAGGCACTCCATTCAAATTTTGATACTTTGTGTGGGACTTACCGAAAGGAGTGCACTCATGGGATCTATTCTCGGAATTTATCTAGGTTTGGTAAAAATATTATGATGTGCGCAGTTTGAAAGAAATTAGAAATTTCGTTTGCTTCATATGGTATTTAAAATTTAAAGAATGGGCCCGTGAGTCTCTTCTTCTAATATAATACATTCTTGCAAAGCCTTGCTCAAATCGGATACTGACTGTTGACTGGAAAAAATATCACGATATGCAAAGCTTGGAAAAAATCGGTTACTTCCATTGAATCGTCGGCCGGGTCGAGCTTTTTATGCCCGAACATGGGACGGTATCGTTATATGCCAGCTGTGGTCCATAATTCCATATGGGTCCATATATGGAATTATGAACCTCAGCTGGCATATAACGATACCGTTCCAAGTTCGGTATTTTGAAGGCATTTTTCAACTAAAAGAGCTATCATTTACAAAATTAATATAGGTCCCAATTTTTATATAGTCCCGATAAAAAGCCCAATACAAAATTCCAGCTCTATTTTTGATAATATAAGGTTGGGGAAAAAGAAATCCGATTTTGGCCAAATATGCACCGTTTTGTTGTATTATTTGTTGCCATTTTAAATGTAATTTCATAATGCCTCTCCCATAGAAGTCCTGCTCTCCATTCCATAATCGCTTGGTGCCAAGTCCAGACTGTATGGCGGATGCATTGAAACTTCCCAACAAAGCTCCCAAAGTTTCTGGCGAGTCACTGTGCGGCCTAGCTATGTCCTGGTGGGACACGACACCTCTCCTGTTGGCCACTTCTAGCTGTTTCTGGTCAGTTGCTATCTTCAAATGGTTTAGTTGTTGACAGTAGAGATCAGAATTTAGTGTTTGGCAATATGGATTCAACTCGTAATAAATAATCCCCTTCCAGTTCCACTAAATGCGTAGCATTGACATAAAACGAACAGCCTAGGAAGGCTCGTAAAATAGATTTTTTGTTATATCATAATTTTTACATACTTTGTAAAGCTCAAGCCAAAAACGATGACTTCCATACAGAGAAACCCCCACAGTACAAACAAACAACTATGTAACAAATACCATGAAAGAATGTCATTATGTCAAATGTTGCACGCAAATCTTGTTGGCACAATTTTTGTTTATTTTGGGATTTGTTTGTGGTGTTTTAGTTTTTGTCTGTTTTTCCTCCTTAACCAGTAACACAAAATGTTTATGATGTATTTTGTATTTGTTGCTGTTGTTGTTAGTGTTGCTCTCTATACCATAACCATACATTGACAGCAAATAATTCAGTTAAAGAAATACAAATAACAATGTAACGATCAGTTCAAAAAGAAAAAAAAATGAAACAAAAAACACAAATATTTGCATTTTAACAAGTTAATTTTTTCCGACCAGTTACTAGTTTGGGGCTATTTAAATTCGGGCATTCGATTATTGCACAACAGTAGCTCACGTTTAATTCTAAATTTTTAGTATTTTTATCTCGTTTATGACTGCTGCTGGTGGTGGTGGTGGCAGCATGCAACAAGTTACTCGATATGTTGTTACAATTTAGCTTTGCCTTAAACTGAACATGACATCAAAATTGGGGGGAAATGGCATTTGTATGTCGCTTTGGGGGTGATTTTTGAAAAAAAAAACCTAATAGGTCAATATTTTTGACATGTATTTTTTATAATGATTTAAAATTAAATCCTGTCTAAAGAATTTCAAAACACCATTCATTCTGAAATGTTATTAAATTGTTTAAAAAATCACTACCATAAGGAAATGATGAAATAGAAATCGTAACCCTCCTTTCAAATCTCCACTCGCGCATGTTGCCACATCTAACCTATCCTTCCTTTTGTATTGTCAATACCTGCCATCAACACATCATCAAACCTAATGGGTATCATTTTGTTCTGTTCACTGTTCATCATGTTCAATTTTCCGACATAAAATTTCATTAAACATCAACCTACAGATTCCACATTGTCTCTGTCGGAAAGAAAATTTCCATTTTCAAACAAATTATTGTACATTAACGTTGACAGCTTGTCATGTTGATGTGATTGTGTTTGATGCCGTTGTTGTTGTTTTATTTGATTTCTGCACAAACATACAAATTAATTTAACATTAATTAAATGCAATGATGAAAAAAGCATTGCCTTTATTGTTATTCATGTTATGAAAATGCCGGAGCATGGTGATGGAACATAAATAAAAATCAAACAAGTAAAACTGCCGTTAGGTTCGGCTGGGCCGAATTTTCTAAACCCCTCAGAATGAGGAGCAACCGAGATTTTTTATATAGGTGCTATGTTATGGTTAATTGGTACCAGGAGAACAAGACTTTCAGGAATATTCGTATATGACCTCGAACATGCCGAATTCCTTAAAATACCAAAAATGGGGAGTACGATTTTATGGGTGCTATACCAAAACGAATACAGATATTCATGAGTTTTGATAGGAAGATTGGAATTGGACCCACCTTTTGATATACCGATCGCCATATCTTGAGTCGATGTGGACATGTGGGTCTGGCCGTACGTCTGTCGATTATAATTTGTAAACACAGTACAGAGTACAGTTATGGACCAATCGACACGAATTTTTGCATGTATGTTCGGGTCGGGACATTGAAGACAGATGGCTGTACTGATAGCTCTCTCGTAAAGTATCGATCAAACAATTTCAAATGTTTGCTCGTTGGAAGGGTAACTTTACGCAGTTTTCTTTGACAAAGGCGAAAATGCAAGTCGAGCGGCTAAAATTTTGAATGGTGTTTATGGTTCCGATACCGATACAGCCAATTATGTGCAATTTTGGTTTCGTAGATTCCGTTCATGAATTTCTGATGTTAAAGATGCACCTCGCACAGGTACGCCGGTCGTCGAAACTGTCGAAAAAAATCGGAGGAATGATCGAAGTAGAGCGGCATGTTAGCAGTCGTAACATCGCCAAAAACCTAAAAAATCGGCCATAAAACTGTTTGGAACCATTAATAATTGACCAGAAACGACCAGAATTGGCCAACAGGAGAGGTGTTGTGTTCCACCAGAACAACGCTTGGTTGGAAATTTTTAATGTCCGCACTTGACACCAAGCGATTATCATATTTTTCTTGCATTGCAAAATTTATTTAATGACAAATAATTGGTATCTAGGGAGGATTGTGAAAATCGACTACTAGAGTTTTTGCAAATAGAGAGCAGGACTTCTATGAGAGAGGCATTATGGTGTTACCTTTAAAATGGAAAGAAATTATACAACAAAACGGTGCATATTTGGCCCAAATCGGACATTCCGAAGCATGTTAAATACAGTTCTATAGTTCATATAAAAATAATGGATTTCTATTTCCCCAACCTAATATAGCGCTTATCGCTTTGAACTATTCCATGAAGTCCTTGTTATGGCCAAGGACAACCCCTATAATTTTCGTCGAAGATCAGATAATAATTTTGTGATGCAAATGTAGCGAAAACTTAATTTGTTCCCTGTTTTTATACCCTTCACCACACTGTGGTACAGGGTATTATGTCTTTGTGCATATGTTTGTAACAGGCAAAAGGAAACGAGATAGACACATGGTTCCTTTTGAGAATATGCATAGAATCACTTTCTAAGTCGATTTATGCATGTCCGTCCGTCCGTCTGTCTGTGCATGTTAAATTGTAAACAAAGTACAGGTCGCATTTATGATCCGACTTGGATGAAATTTGGCATAGGTCACTTATTCGGCCCAAGGACGAACCCTATTGAAATCGGTTCAGATTTAGATATAGCTCCCATATATATATATATATATATATATATATTTAACCGATTTAATGTAAACGGTCCCTATATATTTATCGATGAAATTTGGTACAGCCTAATCACTTAGGTCTAGAATGATGTCTGCAAAGTTTCGTGAAAATCGGTCCAGATTTAGATATAGCTCCCATATATAGTTTCTTCCGATTTCATGTAAATGGTGCATCAAAGTCCCTATATATCCTTCGATTTGCACGAAATTTGGCATAACGTACTGAATTGAGCCTAGAGTGATGTCTGCCAAGTTTTGGAAAAATCGGTTCAGATTTAGATATACCTCCCATATATAGTTTCGTCCGATTTCATGTAAATGGTGCACCAAAGTCCCTATATATCCTTCTATTTGCACGAAATTTGACATAACGTACTGAATTAAGCCTAGAGTGATGTCTGCCAAGTTTCTAGAAAATTGGTCCTAATTTAGATATAGCTCCCATATATAGTTTCGCCTGATTTCATGTAAATGGTGGACCAAAGTCGCTATATATATTTCGATTTGCACGAAATTTGGCATAACGTACTGAATTGAATTGTTTCGTGAAAATCGGTCCAGATTTAGATATAGCTCCCTTTTATTATAGATTGAGTTTAAGTAATTGACGCACCAAGGAACCAATAGGCTGATAGGAACAAAATGTTTTGAAATTACTATAACCCAAGCTGTGACATGTTTCTTTGAAATCGCTTAATATTTGGATAGAGCTTCCATATATATTTTCGCCCGATTTCAAGTAAATTGGGCATCAAACTCCTCATGTATTCAGATTGACATAAAATTTTGCACAACTTACAAAACTGAGCATAGAATTACGTAGTTGCGTTTTCTAGAAGTACAGACATAGCCCAACGGATGACCTATTTATATTTGTTTGAAGTCTAGGTAGATTCACATTTAGATAAATATCACATATTTTATTTCATCCAATTTCATGTTAATAGATCTGTTTAATATACCCATAGTGGTGAAGGGTATCATATAGTCGGCCCCGTCCGACTTTACTACTTTCTTTACTGGTTTTTTCAGTTGATCTATAGGCCACAATTATAAGCCGAACATCACAACACAACCCACTGTGAAGTGAATCTGGACAAGCAATTAGAAAGGCTGTACTGAATATTATTAATATTCGGAAAATATCTCAGTGTAAAGAAGATGTGCTGTTGACCTCTAATCGGGTAAGAGGGTGCAAATATCACGAAATATTGACCAGGCTCGGAATAAACATCCGCAGAAAGTTACAGTTCTGTGGTAGTTGTGTAGGGTGTCGTATGGTCTGGACCGTCCGAATATACTGCTCCGCTCACCGGAGAATTTGACAGTATATCCAAGAAAAGTTATTGACCTTTATTGAAATCGGGGGTGATAAAGTTTAGTATTAAGCATTTTTGCTGATGATTAGGTGCTATTTATGGATTGAGCCGAAAATCCGAAGATATCACACACGGCATGAAATGTGGCAAAAAATTAGAAGAGCTGTTTGGAAAAAAATGGTTAATATTCAGCGGGTCAAATCAACCAGGACATTTTTGTGTGTGATCACGTCGGAAAAACATTATTCGGAAAATATACCAGGGTAGGGAAGAAGACCTCAATTGGCCAATAAGGTGTAAATATCACGAAATCTTACCCTTGTTAAAAGTTAGGGTTCCGTGGTATTTGGGTAGGGTATCATATGGTCGGCCTCGTCCGCTAACTGCTCTCCTAACTGTTTTTTATGAATACCTAATATTGGTGGTGCACTATATGGGGGAATACCAGAATTAGAGCCGATATATCGCATTTTTAATACAATACATTCTAATAGTAGTGGAAGGTTGAGCACCATCAGGATTTTAATAGACGGATGTATTTGTCTATATCCGCATAGAATTATATTTTAATATATTGAAGTGTTACAAATGGAATGACAAGTTTAATATAAACTTTACATATTGGTATTGGAGGGTATAAAAAATATACAAACCTATTTTCCAATAGGAGAGAGTCAGGGGAACATAGAACTGGTAACGCAGGAGGGATATTATTGCTGCATTACCATCTCATTTATTTCTAATTACAAAAAATCTCTCCTTGCTATTCATATTTCTTCATTACACACTCCTCCATCAAACCAAAACAACAATACCCTATACCACACTGTTCGTGCTGTAAGTATTAACAACATTGGTGACATCACAAACAAAAGCGTTGAAACAACATTAGCTTTAGATCATGTTGCCATCGTTTTGGAATTATTGTTGTTTTTGTTGCAATCTGCTGTTTGCTACTGTTCGTTCGTTCAGTCATTCATTCATTACAAATGCTAATTTTCTGTACCGCTCAACAACAACTTTCAATAAAGGATGTATTCTCAGGTTTGTTTTTGTTGTTGTTGTGATAGTTGCTGTTGTTGTTTCTCGTTACTGGTAGTCCCCTTCTTGGTACACCAGCTTGATGTTTCGTGTTACGAAAATAAGAAATAGAAAAAAAACACGAAACGAAACACTGACTTAGACTCCAGCTGAAGTTAAAGGAAGAGATGCAAAAAAAAAGCTTAACATAAGAAGCAAATTGTTTTTTACCATAAAATGAAAAGTGAAACTCACGTTTTTCTATTTCACAGCTAGCTAAGGCTAAGGCTCGATCAGCTGCACTATAGGCTAACAACAACAGCAAAAACAACAACTATACAAATATTGTATGCATGTTTCTATGATCTGAGCTCCAGAGCTCAGCTGAGTTGATCATAATGATCCTTCTCTGGCGAACTGGCTGCTTGGTGGATTGTGTGGTCTACAATAATGATGATGTGTAACTGTTGATGATGACAACAGATGCCGACAATGTTGGTGGCGACAATGTTGTTACCGGTGAAGAAGTGGCTAATAATGATGACGATGACGGTGATGAAAACCAACCACAGCCTGCCATCAGAGACATCAGCAATGAAGTTGACGAAAAGCAGAAAAAAAACTCCAACAAACTTACATTAAATTAGCATAATAATGATACAAATGATAGTGAGAGTATGCCACAATGGCAGCAAGGGGGAACAAAGGCGTCTGAGAGAGGGTTCGGATACACATTAAATGCAAACATAACAAACAAGAGGTGACTGTCAGTTGCATTTAATGCAAAACATAAATTTTTCAACCAGTTTCAGTTTTATTTTTTTTGCTGTTGACGACACTATTCCAGGGAAAAAATTTCCCCTAGAGTTTGCCGTCAACACACACACATTGAGTGTCAGCCTTGTCAGACTCAACGAAACCAAGTTTGGTGACGACAAACAATCTTGTTGGCGACGGCGACAACAATGACGGTGTGTTGATGACTTTAGAACCCTTTGCAGATAGTAAATCTTAGAGAAAAAAAAAACTGAAATACACGAAAAAATGCATTTTGAATAAAATATATTGTGTACAAAATGCTGTTATAAGTACCGTTTATGTTTGACAACAACAACAAAATTACTATTTATCGTTTTCGTCTATGAAACCAAGAAGTAAAAAACGTTTGTTGCTTAAGTCTTTTGTTTTTTTTTTTTATTTTTTGTCAAATTTACTTGTATGCAAATTATCGCCTAAATGTAACATTACATAAATGTGATGGGCATATTTAGATAATCGTTTAACAACAACAAATTATTGTGTTGTAGGACAATTTTGTTTTAAAACAATAACAATGATTAAGGACAAAACAAAAATCGGACGAAGCAAACTATTTATGACTGCTTCAAACGATAACGTCGTTTACTATTTCATACATTTATATAATTAAATAATTAGTTTTACTACATTTCTGTATGTTGTTAAAAAAATCATGTTAATTTTTTAATCTTTTTGTGTGTGATTTTTCTGGCATTTCGTTTTCAAATGAGTACAACGATTTTATTAAGGTAACACCCATAATTATGGCTAATATTGATTACCCACACAAATATAGTTTTTTTGTGAATATTTTATAAATATTTTGAATTAATTGTGGTTAAAAAATGAAACGAATAAAAAAAAACGCCACATAACATATATTTTTCATTCCATGCAAAACAAAGCTGCTGAGTTTTAAACATGATTTAACACTAAGTAATTGTTATCTCAATCTACCTTTATAAAATAAAATAGTTAAACTTTAGACATAAACAGAGATATCAGTGTTTAGTTTTACGAAATATTATAAGAAACAAAATAAAACAAAAGACTTAAGCAACAAACTTGCATAGAATATGGCACCTACTTAACCGTATCTACTATGTTTTTTTTCGGTTATGCAACAAGAAATACAACAAAATTGTGCTGCATACACCCTTTTAGCAAAACATGATATAAAAATGATATTTATGGCAATAGGTTAACACCTACAATTTACACAAACAAAATGTAAAAATCTATACACTGTTAAAATAATTTAATATTTTAAATATTTTATGTTACATAAGTGTTTATAAAAAATTTTACAAATATAAAAAAACCAGTAAGCGGAGCAGTATAGTCGGACGGGGCCGACCATACGATACCCTACACAACTACCACGGACCTCAAATTTTCTGCGGATGTTTATTCCGAGCCTGGGCAATATTTCGTGATATTTGCATCCTCTTGCCCGATTAGAGGTAAACAGCACCTCTTCCTCACACTGACATATTTTCCGAATATTACGAGTATTCAGTACAGCTGTTGTCCAGATTCCCTTCACCGGGGGTTGTGTTGTGATGTTCGGCTTTCATTTGTGGTCTATATATTGACTCGAAAACAACACAAAAAATTAAGTTTTGGGTCCACTTCATTCCAAAATTATTATCTGATCACCACCGAAAATTATAGGCGTTGTCCTTGACCACATGGAACATTTCAAAGCGATCAGCGCTATAAGTTCCACTCTCTAGAGTGATATTGGGTTACTAAATAATATACGAATACGGAGATACCTGTAAAGATTTAGGTGTAACTCCCACATCCGAGCACATACAACAATATAATTGGTATTAATTTAAAGGGCAACCACTCCTCTTGGATATACTATCAACTTCTCGGGTCTATGTCATTCAGGGGTAAATATATACGCTATAGAATATAAATTTTGTCAATTTTCACACAAAAGTCAGGGTCCATTTGACCCGCTAAATATTGACCAATCTTTTTAAAAACAGACATGCTTATTCTTTGGTCCGATCCCCTTCTCCTTGCAAAATTTCACGATGTTCGGACCATTATTGCGGCCTCTGGACTGACCAGATAAACCGACTAAAATTTAGTATTTGGGCCATTTCATCCCCTAAATATTAAACGATCTTTCCCAAAAACAATAGGGCTCTTCATTGACCAGAACCCATGCTACATGCAAAATTTCGTGAAGATTGGTCCATAACTGTGGCCTGTATCGTGTTTACAAATTATAATGGACAGAAGGACGGACGGACACACATGTCTAGATCGACTCAGCTAGTCGAGATATGACAATCGGTATACTTAAAAGTGGGTCTAGGACCAATATTTCGCGGCGTTACAAACTTTTAGGGCTGCACAAAGCTATAATACCCTGACAACATAGTTGTGTAGAGTATAAAAACAATTGAAAAGGTTGCTAAGTTCGACCGAACCGAATTGTAGTTGTGAATTAGAAATAAATAAAATAGGCCTGGACACTTATATAGGGACTATTTACAAACACAAACCTTCAATGTATACTAAATACCACGAGGATTTACATATCTATCTACCAATTATCTAGGTAAATTCGGTTGGGACCCAAAAAGAACCCCAAATACAAATTTATAGACTATACGATAGGGCAATGGGCCTCGGACAGCAAAATACCAAAAATGGGTGGGACTTGCGTATGACATATTTTTCTAAAAACCCGACTACGAAATTACAGCCACTTCGGTTGGAAAATGCGGCTAGAAAACGAGACTTTTATATGGGGTCCATGTCAAAACATGGGCTTAGATTTTTAAGTGTGTTTGAGTGCCTCAAAAACATGAAAAATCATATCTTCGGTTGCACAAAAGTACGAGACTGGGCCAATTCGATATAACATGGAGCGATATATCCCATTTCTGGTCATGTACGTTGAATTATGGATTAACTAAATCTTTCGGCCGGTCAAAAATTTCAACAGTTTCAACAGATGTGTGAGAATCATCGAACTCGTAATTGTTATACCCTACACAACTATGTTGTAAGGGTATTTATCATACCGCCAGTGTCGCTGTCATATATAGACTAGATGAGTCGATCAAGACCGTAGTTGTAATTTGAAAAAAAGGTACAGGCCACAATTATGAACCAAGCTTCACGAAATTTTGCTTGTAGGTTCTGTTTGGGGCCAATGAAGACTCCTTTATGTTCGATTAATATTTATGAAATGGACCAAAAACTTTATTCTTCTATTTTTTTTCTGGTCGTTGTAGAGGCTACAATTATGACCCGAACATCACGAAACTTTAATGGGAAAAATATTAATGAAGTTACGTGTATGGTCAAGGACAGCACCTATAGTTTACAGTGGTGATCAGATGATAAAATTTTAGGAAACGAAATGACGAAAAACTTTATGTTTGTCTTTTTATGCCCTTCAGCGCACTGTGGTGCAGGGCATTATATATTTGTGTAACAGGCAAAAGGAAACGAGATAGACTATTAATTCATTTAGAGAATATGCATAGAATCGTCGGATTTGGTGAAATTTGGCACAGCCCTCTTATTTGCCACAAGGACTATTGAAATTGAAGAAAATCGCTTCATGTTTACATATAGCTCCCATACATATTTTCTGGTTTTATATATATGGTACAGCAAACACCCACTTCTTTTTCCGATTGTGACGCAATTTTGCATATCGTATTGAATTGAATTTAGAGTAAAGTGTACTAAGTTTTGTAAAAACTTAGTTTGGATTTTCGTCCGATTTTATGTGAATGGTGCACCGAAGAGCCTATGTTTGTTCTATATACACGAAGTTTTGCAGCGGTTATAGAATTTAGTCTAGAATGTATTGTAAATGGTGCACCAAACTCTCAATATTTGTTTAATTGAGACAAATTTTTGCACAGTATACTGAAATTACTTCAGATTAACGCACGTGAGGCTTTGTTGAAATGTTGATTTAGTTTTAGCTCCCATATATATTTCCGTCTGATTTTATGCAAATGACGAGCCGAGGAGCATTTCTTTGTTCGAAATCGGTTCAGGTTTAGATATGGCTTCCATATATATATATATATATATATATTTGCATCCGATTTCATCTAAATGGTGTACCAAAAAACTAAATTTGTGTTTGATTTTGGAAAATATATGTAAATGTAGATATAACCGCTCTATATTTTCATCTGAGTTCATGTAAATTGTGCACCAATTAACAAGCGTTTCTCTGATCGAGATAAATTTTGTACAACGTACCAAATGGTGCATGCCAATGTTGCTCAAATACGCCCAGTCTCCTTTAATACATCGGTTGCTCAAATACGTCCACTTTAAAGGGACGTATTTGAGTAACGTGAATTGATACAATTCAAATCGACACTAATTCAAGAATGTCCTCACAAAATGTCCAAGTAAAAATCTTAAGAACTCTTCAAGATATAGCCGATTTATTGTGTCACCATCAAGTGACGGCAAGAGTGATTCTCAAACTTTAAGGGACCCCCCCCCCCCCATTCTCGGGGTCAAAAATGTTGTTGATATAATTGGAATCTACACTAATTAAAGAATGTCCCTACAAAATTTCAAATAAAAATCTCAACAACTCTTAAAGATATAGTCGATTTATTGTGTCAGCATCAAGTGACGGCTGAAGGGTTTCTCAAAATTTAAACGAGTTTTTCTCTAAACATTTTTTTGCGAATGGCGGGCACGATAACTCAAAAACTAATAACCCAATCGACTTCAAATTTTTACACGTTTCTCTGTGAGTGTATAGCTATCGTATGAACTAGGATAAAGCCAATCGGTGAAGATCTTCCTTATTTTTTAACTTGGGATTTGGTAAAAAATCGGCGATTTTTCAAAAATATTTTTTCAAAGGTCCACCATTTTGTTAATTTTAGAGCGAAGTCAATAATCCTAGTTCATACGAGAGCCAGATGTGTACTCTTTCTAACACCGTTGGAATTTTCGGATTCCGATGTTCCAGTGAGGAGTTATCATGCCCGCCATCAAAAATAAGGACTTTTCTTTAATTACAAAAAACAACAACAAAACAATAACAAAAATTTTTTGTAAATTATTTTTCTTAATTTTTAAATCTTCAAATATATATGTGTAAAGTTACAAACCTTAACAAGCATAGGTTTTGATTTACCAGCCCATTGAAAATCTTGAAAAATTAATATCGAGAATGGGGGGGGGGGGGGGGGGTTCCCTTAAACGCATTTTTCTCGAAGCAAAAACTAATAACCCAATCGGTTCGAAATTGTAACACATTTCTCTGGGAGTGATTAGTTATCGTTCGTCATTTTGTTAATTTTTGAACGAAGTCAATAATCTTAGTTCGTACGAGAGCCAGACTTGTACTTTTTCTAACACCCTTGAAATTTCCGGATTCCGATGTTCCACTGAGGAGTTATCATGCCCGCCATCAAAAATAAGGACTTTTCTTTAATCACCAAAAAACAACAACAACCATATTTTGCAAATTGTTTTTCTTCTCTTTTAAATCTTTAATTATATATGTGTAATGTTACAAACCTTAACATGCATTGGTATTAATTTACCAGTCCAATGAAAATCATGAAAATTAAAAATCGGGAATGGGAGAGGTCCCCTTAATTTCGTCTGATTCCATTCTAATGTTCCCCCAAAGATGCTATACCTGTTCTATTGACATCTCCGTTTGTGAAGGCTTATATAGTCAGCCCCGTCCGAATATTGAAGTTTCCTTATTGGTTTTCTACTAAGCAGAATATCAAAAATTGTACACAGAGTAGGGTATCTAATCAAATAATTAGAATTGATGTTTTGAAAATTATTGGTCAATATCTAGCGGGTCAATTGAGCCAATAATTTTTAGAATTAAATAACAAAATTTGATCCTTATGGCGTAAATGGCCACTCTGGAAAAATTGGTTCGGAAAAGAGGGCTGTGTAAGAAATAGGGTGGATGTAACAAGAAATATTGTACATGCTCGAAATATAGATCCGCAGAATGTTTGAGTTTAATAGTAGTTGTGTAGTGTATCATATTGTCAGCCCCTGATCTGGTTAAAAATATCAAAGCACCAATGGGCACAACATTATTTTGACAGATTGTAAAATTTAGTTTCCACATATAAAGTCGTTCATTGGTTTTAAATATATCTCCCACGTCCGAAATCGTGTTCATCAACGACTGCACTTTTTTGCGACAAATTGTTCTGTATATAAAATCCTTACATCACCTTCTGTACATAATCAGAGTGGTGCATAATGTCGGTCATCCGAATTTTGACCTTTCTTACTCATTCAAACAGATTTCTTATTTCAAACATTGATTGGAAATTTGCTATTACGACGTAAGTGGAATCAATTTTGTATTCTGTATTTTTGTCAATTTGTATAATTATTGATCCAATTTCTTACAATGAACTCTATGTTTTGTTTTCAATTCTATTCTCTTATTAATATTTATTATGGTAAAAATAAAAAAAAACAAACAACCACTGATCTTGTCTGAGATTTTAATTGATATTGTCTTCACTTTCATGTCTCCTATTGTAAATTATTATTAACAATAACATTAAATCATTTGGCCATTGTCTGTTGTGGCTTATTTACATTTAATTATTTATTTTGTTGATTTTTGTAATAAATTTCCATTCGTGTGTGTGCTTTCGCAAGCGTTGGTGTTTGTTTGTAACAGCAGCAACAACAACAACAAAAATCAAAATCAAAATTGAAATAAAACGTTCATTGTCGTCAATCTTTGAGGTGGCGGAAAATTGGTTCAAATAAATTTTGTGTTTTATGAACTTGCAAAGCGAATGCGAAACAGAAAAAATAACATTGTTGTTAAAAACCGCCTTTTATACAAATGTTAAAAAAACCATATAAACTATAAGTATCAAAAGGAGGTGTTTACAATATTTATTACTGATTATCAGTTTTAAATTATAGGAAATGAAATGAAAAGCACAGCTATTAGAGTTTGTCACGGCACAATTCAATTGTAATATTTTATATCGCCGCCAAATGGCGTGTGAGCTTTAAAGAGAGATATGCCTATTTGTTAATTAAATAATTATAAATGGGATTTGAAGAAATTTCATGAATGAATATTAACGATTAAAATCATGCCGGAAGTGAGGTTAAACTTTATTCAATGAAGATTTCAATTATCAAACAAAAGACTTAGGAAACAAACATCAATTTAATCGTTATTGCTTCCTCATTGATTACCATGATTTCATTGCTCTAATTTTCTTACGTTAAAATTAACCTTCTTTTTGAATTTCTCCATAGTTTAATACAATTACACCCCAGGGGGTCTAGACTATTTAAAAACGAAATACTTTAATTCCAATTCACTAACAATTAACGGTGAAATTTTAATTAAATTACCAAATGCATAGTTCCACTTAAAATAACTTCTTGTGATAACAGGAAAATCATTATTACTCTGCATTTATTACAAAAAGAAGATGAAGAAAAAAGAAAATAATCAATGAAAGCTGTGTTTCTTTTAATAAAAAAAACGCATTGACTTTGTCTTAAGTCACCGATTATTCAAAACTGTGTGTGCCCGCTGCATGGCATGCCGTGCCATAACAATTAGCATTTCTGAGATTTCTTTCAACACCGGTAAAAAAACAGAAATTACATCCGTTTTGTTATGATACTGAATCGATTTCAAGTTAGATGAAAAAAAAAAAAACAAAACAAATAAACGTATATGGTTGTTCTTGTTATAATAAAATTATTTGTATTATTGTCGTGGATTATTAAAGTTGTTTCCAGCCAAGACATCATGTCGTTGTTGCCTTTTTATAACACCACACCGGCTAGTAATATTAACACCAATCTGTCTGTCTGTATGTACATTGTTGGCTAGCCACTTTAATATGAAATATATGTGTGTATATGTGTGATTTTATGCTTTGTTTAAATGCCATAAATCATAATTGCCAACGGATTTGCCTATATTAGTTCATAACAGCCATGGCTAACATGAGCCATACCCTGGCTAGTTTAAATTGGCAGAGCAATACAATCTAATAAAGTGTGATGGAAAACCAAACTATGACGAATTCATTGGATACCCTTCCCAATTGACAAAATTACACATAATGCCCTTATCAAAAGTGGAGGATAATTTTCGACCACAATTTTAATATGAATCTAATACGAAATCTCAGATCCCCAAAGAAAAGGATATACATATTTTCGTTAAAAGAATATCTCTCATTATACCCTTCACCACACTGTGGTACGGGGTATTATGTCTTTGTGCATATGTTTGTAACAGGCAAAAGGAAACGAGATAGACACATGGTTCCTTTTGAGAATATGCATAGAATCACTTTCTGAGTCGATTTATGCATGTCCGTCCGTCTGTAGATGTTAAATTGTAAACAAAGTACAGGTCGCGTTTATGATCCGATTTGGATGAAATTAGGCACAAGTCACTTATTTGGCCAAAGAACGAACTCTATTGAAATTGGGAAAAATCGGTTCAGATTTAGATATAACTCCCATATATATTTTCGTCCGATTTAAGGTAAATGGTGTACGAAAGTCCCTATATATCTTTAGATTTGCACGAAATTTAGCACAGAGTACTGAATTAAGTCCAGAATGATTTGTGCCAAGTTTCGAGAAAATCGGTTCAGATTTAGATATAGCTCCCATATATAGTTTCGTCCGATTTAAGGTAAATGGTGCACCAAAGTCCCTACATATCATTCGATTTACATAAAATTGGGCACAGAGTACTGAATTAGGTGCAGAATGATGTGTGCAACGTTTCGAGAAAATCGGTTCAGATTTAGATATAGCTCCCATAAATAGTTTCGTCCGATTTAAGGTAAATGGTGCACCAAAGTCCCTATATATCATTCGATTTGCACGAAATTTGGCATAGAGTTTCGACCGTTTCGTGAAAATCGGTCCAGATTTAGATATAGCTCCCATATATAGTTTCGTCCAATTTAAAGTAAATGGGGCACCAATGTCCTATATATATCTTTCGTTTTGCACGAAATTTGGCATAAAGTACTGAAGTAGGTCGAGAATGACGTCTGCCAAGTTTCGTGAAAATCGGTTCAGATTTAGATATAGCTCCAACTAAATTATGTACAATGTACTGAAGTTACTATAAACTTTCGTGTGTCAAGTTTTTTTGAAATTGGTTCAGATTTGCATATAGCTGCTATATATACTTTCGTCCGATTTTAAGTAAATGGTGTATTAAAGACCCATAGCTAGGCCGATTGGAAAAACGTACTGAAATTAATATAAATTAATCTCGGCCAAGTTTCCTTGAAATCGGTTCAGATTTAGATATAGCATAGCTTGCATATATAATTTCGACCTATTCGTGTTGATTGTAAACCAAATAATCAATGGGTGCTTGATTCATATTTCATTTTAAACAGTGAAGCATACCAAATAGCGTGCGTAAACGTTGCTTAACGTCTATTTACAAAGTATGGAATAGATTGCAAAATGGCATGTGTAAGGATTGGTGTTAGTCGGTTTACTTATATATAAAAATCGCATTTTTAAGTTCGATCAATTTCTTGTCAATGTTCCTTCGAAAAGTGGTGAAGGGTATCATATAGTCGGCCCAGTCCGATTTTCCTTACTGGTTTTAAACTGTAAATTATGTAGCACAAGTTGAGATTTTTTTGCACCCCCAAATATTCTAGGACAATTTCGTTCATACAATTTTATATAGGTCTTCAAAGTGCTGAAATTTACATTCTTATATTTTCATTATTCTTTTTCACTTTTACCCGACCTTTTGCTAAGAAAACCATACTTACACTTATAAATCGAATAACTTGTAGTTTATAAAGAACTGTCCGATTTGTCGGAAATATTTATCATAAATATATCTCATATAATATATTCGGTTTTCATCAATCGATTAACCTTATATTCATGTCAATCCCTATCCAATAGAATAAATTGTCTGCTTAGCAGTTAACTGGATCCATGTCTAATTTCACAGGTTGTGCCAAATTTCAAATATTTTTAAGGGCTTACCAATACTTTTATACCCGACAAGTTTTCCATTTTTTTGGAAATATGTCTTTAGCATTTAGAAAGAAAAAAAATCAAAAGAATCTCTGCAATCGCCCAAAATGTTACATATATTACGACAAACCCAATATACATTCTGTCCTTCAGGGTGGGGTCGCTCTCTATCGATCACACAAAAAGAAGGCGAGTTCAAATATCGATAATGGCAACAAAAAAAGAACAACAACTACAACAATAACATGATTAAAAACAATGGAAAAATGCGCCACAAACATTTTCACTTTAATAACAATTCAATGCATGATTTTTTTTTGTTCCATGTTCCACTCCACTCAGCAATGTGCCGTATGGTTTGAACTCAGTCATTCAGTCAGCAACAACAACAATAAACTATTAAAAGCGTTGCACTACAATGTTATTAATATGGAATCCGTTAGATACATTTTATTTTTCAATCTATAAATACTCGACTTAAACTTAGTGCTCTAAGATATATCGATCGACGCTCAACACGACGAACCAAGTATATATGTATGTGTGAGTGTGTTGAATTTTTGTGTTTTTGTTAGTCTAGTCGGATTTAACCTGGCCTGGACTGCGTGGATCGATATATTTTATTGTTTGGTGTGGCTCGGCTTGGCTCAGTTCAATGCAGTTCAGCTTAGCTCAGCGTGTGATGGTGTTGGTAAGGTATGTGTTTTATTCAAACGGCCTTTAAAAGAATTTAAACATTTACATTGTGGTTTGCTGCTGATGACGGCAATGGCGGTGGTGCTGGTGATGGTGGAAGTCGTCGTCATTTGTATCTTTAATCTACATTTTTTTCTCTTCATGCAAAGGCAATGAAATTGAAAATCACGATAAAGAAACGAAAAAAAAACTGGCCAACCAACAGCAGCAGCAACAACAACAATAACCCTCTATTCAACAGCCATCACAATTATACGTTTTGCTAATAGTTCCAACAACAACTACAACAATTGATGTGGAGTGTCCGTTTTTTCGCTGATGTTATTGCTGTCGTTGTTGTTGTTAGTTTTCATTTAAATAAAGTTTATTATAGACATCAGAGACACCAGATAAAACACACCTTAAATACAGACAAAAAAGCAATATGGAAACAACAACAAAACAAATGATTTCCTATAAAAAATAACAGCAACAACAACACCAGAAATATATGTGGCCTTATAAGTAAATTTAATAAAATACTAGATCAAATTAGTAGCACTAGAATTGTTTTGTTTTTGTGAAGAAAAAAATCGAAACTTTAAGAGATGATTATGGGGTTTTGTGTAACAATATTTTAATGAAACCAAGAAAAAATAGTGGTTACACCCTGATTTTTTGTATTATTATTTATGTGATGTTGAAAATTATAAATATCTTTATAAATAATTATAATACTCATAAATATTGAGATGGATTAATTACCCCCATATAAGATATGCGATCCGGAATTGCCAAGTTGGTCGGTCATATTAAATAGAGACTTGTTTTTTAGTAATGTTTACAGGTAATAAATCAGGTAAAACTAAAATACGTAATACTCATGATTTATATTATGAAGAAAAATATTAAAACTAACTAAAATATTCTGGATTGAAAATTTCATGTTCATAAAAATGTTTAAATGTGAGATATATCAATAGTTATCGTCATTGGGCCAAATTTTGTCGAAATTGTAATTTGTCATGTGGTATTTCAGACTCACACTGGCCAAATTCCTCGCCACAAAAAGTATTTCATTTAACCTTGGCAAGCCTGCCCTTAGACAGAGTTTAGTAAATATTAAGTTGTCGATAAAATCGGAGAAATGATCAAAGTTGACCAGCATGTTAGCAGTCGTAACATCGCCCAGGAACTAAAAATCGACCATAAAACTATTTAAACAATTTCCACAAAACTGGATTCAAAAAGAAGTTCGATGTTTGGGTGCCACACCAATTAACAGAAAAAATAGGATGGATCGAATTTCCATCTGCGAAGCCTTGGCCAAACGGAATGAGATAGACCCATTTCTTAAACGGATGGTGACTGGAGATGAGTAATGGATCACATACGATAACCCTGTGCTAAAATGATCAAGGTCAAAGAGCGGCGAACGGTAGACAAACCAGGACTAACGGCCAGGAAGTTTCTGCAAAGCGTTTGGTGGGATTGGAAGGGGATTATTTATTATGAGTTTGTTCCACTCGGTCATACACATCTACAGAGACTCGCTAGAAACTTCGGAAGCTTGGTTGGGAAGTTTTAATGCATCCGCCATGCAGTCCGGACGATTATCATATTTTTCTTCCATTGCAAAATTTCTTTAAGGCATCCGCCATACAGTCTGGACGATTATCATCTTTTTCTTGCATTGCAAAATGTCTTTAATGAGGATTGTGAAAATCGACTACTATATAGAGCAGGATTTTTATAAGAGAGGCATTATAAAGTTACCTATAAAATGGCAACAAATCATACAACAAAACGGTGCATATTTTCACAAATCGGACATTCCGAAGCATATTGAATAAAATCCTGTAGATCATATAAAAATAATGGATTTGTTTTTCCCCAGCCTTATATAAATATATACATTAGGGCGGGCCAATTTGTATGGAGCCGAAAAAATCGATTAATACCAGCCCCTAGGATGATTCTATGGACAATTTTAAGCAAGTTTGGTTAAGGAACCTACATCTAACCTATGGAAAAAACATGAAGAGTCTGGTGCAACATTTACTTAAAATCGAATGAAAATAGATATGGAAGCTATATACAAATATGAACGGATTTCAACGAAACTTGTCACAGGTTAGCTTAGAATTCGGGCGAAAATATATCTGATAGCTATATCTAAATCTGAACCGATTTTCACGAAACTTAAGATGTTCTAGGGTTTATTCAGTACGCTATGCCAATTTTCGTGCAAATCGAAGGATATATAGGAACTTTGGTACACCATTTACATTAAATCGGTCGAAAATATATATGGGAGCTATATATAAATCTGAACCGTTTTTCACGAAACTTGAATTCTAGGCTCAATTCAGTACATTATGTCGAATTTAATGCAAATCGAAATATATATAGGGACTTTGGTACAACATTTACATTAAATCGGACGAAAATATATATGGGAGCTATATCTTAATTTGAACAGATTTTTCCAATTTCAATAGGATTCGTCTTTGAGCCAAATAGTTAAATTTCATCCCTAATATACATGACCGTGATCAGTATAAGTCCATGTGTTGGCACAATCTCTATATAAGGGTAGTCCTACTTTCTCAGTATTTTGAAGGTTTTCGCTTGATTTACCCATTGGAGGGTAAATCAAATTTTGTGTGGAAAATTGTTTATGTATGTCTGAGTTTTGATATAATTCACACATAACACAATTAATATATATCGTCAAGAGTTGTTGCTCATAAATTAGATTAGGTTTGAACTAAACCAAAAACAAAATTAAATTTTGTGAAACCGAGAATTAGGGTCCCAACTTTTGTTTGATTGACTCGTGATTTTGCTGAGCGTACTAATTTTAGTCTAGAATGACGCTCTTCAATGATTTTGTTATATCTTCCATTTATATTCACGGTCAATTTCATGTTCATGCACCATATACACAAAATCGACGGATTGCAACGAAAATTTTCACAGCATTTTGAATTTAGCCTAAAATGATTCAGGTGAATATATAGTTCCTTTATATATTTCGTTGGATTTTATGCAAATTGTGTAATAAATAAATTATGTTTGTCCGGATAACGTGTGTCTAATTTCATTTAAAGCGATCCATATTCTCATTAAGAATTACGTAATTACAAATGGTTCACCAAAGACCCTAAGTCTTCCCGACTGACATGTCAGTGGTTCTCAAATGAGCTACGCCAGTCCGATGGAGAGGATATTGTACACACAAAATCAAAGTCAGAAGAGAGGAATAATTGTTAAGCTGGGTTTAAATACGTATTGCGGTCTTTAATATATTTCACCCTAATATTAGTAAGTTTAAATAAATTTAAAGCATTTTATTTTGTATCAGTAAATAAAATTTAAATTCCTACAAATAGATTTTTAAGTATAAAAAATAATTTATAATCTGATTTTTTTCTTTATTCTCTTTTCAGTGTTTGAAAAAATGAAAATATTAAAGATACATTTTCACATTTGTTAACATATCAATTTTGGTAAGTTATAAAACAAACAATCCTAATATAATCAACATTAATAACAATTAATCTTCGACATTTAACATTTGATAATTTATTTTTAAGTAGATCTATTAGTTGAAATCCGAACACTTAGAGAAGATAAACGTCACCAATAAACCATGTGAAAAAAGTTCAAATTCACACCGAAACCTTAATATGTGAAGTCTTTTCACAACCCCACCAATAACAACAAAAGAATCTCTTTAGAAAAAAAAATAGAAACATTGAAATCCCATATCATGTATTCTGGCCGAAGAATACACTCAACCACTTACAAAGTGCTGAACACTTTATAAGTGGAGTTTATTACGATTTACGGATCAACACACAAACAACAACAACAACATATTGAACACATGACTTGATTTAAGCCAAAGTGGATCTATACAGCAACAACAACACAAATTGCTAAATGAACAAACATCAACACCTGATAGCCCACAAAACCAAAAAAAGAAACATTTAACGTTATATTACATTGTAATGAGAAACACTCTATATTTTCTTGTTGTTGTTGTCGAAAACAACTTTAAAGTAACAAAAAAAAAGTATTTTTGTTTCTTCACCTTCTTCGCCTAAAAACCGAGGAAAAAATAAACAACCGACAGCTGGACGTATAGGCGGCCGACTGCGAAACTTTAAATCCTCTAAATCGACATGTAAAGCAAAGCGGTATTAGACGCCAACAAGTGCTTTACCTGAAATCTTAAAGCCACTACTGCTAGCTTCTCTACTTCTTCTAGCTGCTTGGCTGGCTGGCGGCTTGGCTTCCACTTGGACATCTTGTGGATTAAGTGTTGAATGAAATTGAGGAAATCGAAAAAATAAACAAATATCCAAACACTGTAACTTTATCTTTGAGGATCTCTTGTGTTTTAGAGCTAACGCATTTTTTGTTGTGGTTGTTGTTTTTTTTCTGTTTGCTAAGCCTTAAGAAAATACTTAGGAAAAACTCCAATCGAAAAATTGTTTTTGATGGGGTATGCAAAGCGTTGTGGTATTATTGTAAGGGGGAATAGTTTAGGGATGATAAAAAATGTTTATTAAATTAAAAATAATAAAATATTGTGTTATAAAATTAGATATAGAAGAGTTAGAGTTCTTCTTCATAGAAGAGCTGGAGTCTTCTTCTTCATAGAAGAGCTGGAGGTCTTCTTCTTCGTAGAAGAGTTGGAGGTCTTCTTCTTCGTAGAAGAGTTGGAGGTCTTCTTCTTCATAGAAGAGCTGGAGATCTCCTTCTTTTTCATAGAAGAGCTGGAGATCTCCTTCTTCTTCATAGAAGAGCTGGAGATCTCCTTCTTCTTCATAGAAGAGCTGGAGATCTCCTTCTTCTTCATAGAAGAACTGGAGGTCCTCTTCTTCATAGAAGAGCTAAAGGTCTTCTTCTTCATAGAAGAACTGGAGATCTTCTTCTGCATATAAGAGCTGGAGGTCTTCTCCAGAGAAGAGCTGGGAGTCTTCCCACAGAAGAGCTGGGGATCTTCCCATAGAAGAGTAGGTGGTAGTCTTATAAAAGAACTAGCGGTCTTGTTGTAGAAGAGCTGGGTGTATTTTATAGAAGAGCTGAAGTTCTTTTTATAAAAGAGCTGGAGTTTTTTTATAGATGAAGTCTTCTTATAGAAGAGCCAAATTTAAGCAAATTTAAAACCCGGCATTCGGAGTTCTGCAGAACAGCGCGAAAAGCAGAATTTCATACCAATGGCCAAAGGGTTGTGTAGCACAATTTCCATAGAATCCGATGAATATTTATATTTTAGACATAATCGGATACGAAGTATGCACAGAAAATTATCCTCATTGGTCATATTTTGCAATAGCCCCAAAGTGCCGCCATATTGGTATTTTGAAGGTTTTAACCGCATTTCCCTACAAAGTGGCCATAATTTGGTATTCGGGGTCATGTTTTGATATAGACCTTATAATAAGGGCCTCGGTAAATGTTGATATGCGACTAGGGTCTTAGTCGCATTTCTCCACCGAAAAGCCTGTAATTTTGCATTCCGAGTCCTTAGTAAAAACTTCTCCGCAGAAAATGTTTAATATAGGAAAAATTCTCAATTTCATGTAAAAATACATTTAAATATCGAGACACCTATATTAACATAGAATAGCAAAAGTGGCTTAGAATTGTACTCTTATGCAGAATATACACCACATGGTCATTTGAACGAATTTTCGAAGTCTAAAACGAAACTTTTTTATGTTATGAGAAAGGAAAAAAATTAAGCTTCCATTACTGAAAAAATCCAATCCTATCACCCCAATCCACAAACGTCTACAAAAATCGTCTACTATAGACATCGAACTACTCGATTGAACGACAAAATATTGCATGGATGAAATTTACATGATTTTGAAGCTGCTGTTGCGTTGCGTTAACGGCTTAACATTGTGAACGATGTTAACACCACTTACTGCTACCATCTCTCTCCAGCAACTGGTTGAATGGTTGGCTGGCTGGCCGGCTAGTCGGTTTCCCCCAATCGCCTGGACAACCAAACTAAAATTCCTCAAAAAGAAAAAATGGTGACTTCAAAATTTAGTCAACTACTTTGATTGGTAGGCCTATGTCTGATTATTATTATAGATGCCTGGGAAAGCATGAGAAGCGAAAAAAAAACAAAACAAACGCCACATTTGTAATCAAATCAATGATAACCAACCAACCGACCAAATATCCAACAACGTTGCGGTTAGTGTGACAGCTGCCGCTGTAAAAAATTTTACAAAATTGCTATAATCATTGATTTCGATTTTTCTGTAATTTTTTTGGGTTAAGTGTTATAGAATATGCGTAACGATTTGTAACTGCAGCTGTTAAATATTACAAAATAACGCAACGGCTAACGGCGGCTACGACGACAACAACGATGACGCCAACACTAACTCTCCCAAAAAAAACATCCATCAGCCGGCAAATGCGTCAACCTGTAGCGTTACAAAATTGCCGATACATTAAATACTGATGTTAACGGGCATGTTGTAGTAGCAGTAGTGTTGCCATTATTATTTTAAATATTCTACCAAAAATAAACCAACAACGAAAGGACCAAAATGTAAACCGAACTTCACAAATTTCCTCTAAATATATCTGGAAGGTAAATCAAAATTTGAACCGATTCCAAGAAAACACACATCAACTTCGATGAAATCAATCAATTTCGACAAATATAATACAGAAGAGAGAGAAAATATATGGAAGCTAAGTCTGAATACTGAATATGCGACATTAACCATCTTAAATAATTGTAGGTATACAGTTAAATGTCCTTCAATTAAGTCATAACAGGTCCTAAACCAATAACAAGTGCCTTGTTCGATTTGGTGTGCGATACTTCGAAATCCCTGAAGTAGTTGGTCCTCTCGTGCCCATGAACAAGTTTTATACAAGTAAAAACGTTGTGAAGTTCAGCCGGACTGAATTTTTTATCATCCACCATGTAGTGTGGCCGATTTTTATATCCTTTACCACACTGTGGTACAGGGTATTATGTCTTGGCAAAAGGAAACGAGATAGACACATGGTTCCTTTTGAGAATATGCATAGAATCACTTTTTGAGTCGATTTATGCATGTCCGTCCGTCTGTCTGTCCATGTTAAAATGTAAACAAAGTACTGGTCGCATTTATGATCCGAATTAGATGAAATTTGGCATAGGTTTACTTATTTGGCCCAAGTACGAACCCGATTGAAATTGAAAAATCGGGTCAGATTTAGATATAGCTCCAATATATATTTTCGTCCGATTTAATGTAAATGGTGCACCTAAGTCCCTATATATCAATCGATTTGCACGAAATTTGGCATAGCGTACTGAATTGAGTCTGTAGTGATGTGTGCCAAGTTTCGTGAAAATCGGTTCAGATTTAGATATAGCTCCCATATATATTTTCGTCCGATTTAATGGTGCACAAAGACCCAATTTATGACTGATAGGAACAAAACGTTCTGAAATTAGTATAACCTAACCTGTGAAACCAAAATACCAAATTACAGGCAATTAGGTTAAAAACGTATCCACAAAATACCGAATTCTGGGCGGTACCGCTATTTGAGGGCCATCCGGAAACATGGGCCAATATTTATAATAATAAGAACCTAAATTACAGATGATTAGGTTGAAAAGCGTGGCGGCTACCCTGAAAAGAAGATTCATATATACCAAACAGCTATATCGCTATATCGGACATAGGTTAATCGACATGGAGTTTTATTTTGGCCAAGAATATACATGTATACCTGATGGGGTTGTAGTATGCTACACACACACCTACCACTGAGCGAGCCTAGGCTAATATTTCGTGATAATTGCACTCTCTTAACTGAATAGATGTCAACAGCTCCTCTGTGGCATCATTTACCCGCTAAATATTGACCTTCATTATCATGACAGTCATTCGAATTAGTTGGTAAAATCGCCTTATCCATAGAAAATTTGTAATGTTCGGCTTATAAATGCAGCGTCTAGAGCGACTAAAAAACAGACAAAATAACTTTTCTCGCATCCAGGTACTTACATCAATATAATGCGTACCAATTTAAAGGTCAACAATTCCTCTTGGATATTCTATAAACTTCTCGGGTCCATATCCTTCATGTTTAAATATATACGCCATAGCAAGGAAATTTATTTTCAACCAAAAATCTGGTTCCGTTTCCCCCCTAAATATTGACCGATCTGCATCAAACTATGGCCTGACCCCTTTTTCCTTGTAAAATTTCATTTCGTTCATAATTGTGGCCTCTAGAGGGACTGGACAAACAGACATAAATAACGATTTTGGTCCATTTCATCCTCCAAATATTAAATGACCTTTTCTTTGGTCAGAATAATCACGGTATAGGTCATACATATTACCCTAATTAACCCTAGGGTGGCAGTATATAAAATTCTGAATTCTCTGTTTATGGATAAGAGATCGATTCGGAGGATTCCAAAAACTGTAATTGATAAATCCTAATATTTTAAAATCAAATTTGGTCGAAAAATCCCAAAACATTTCAAAATTGTTGTTGACAACAACAACGCCTTAATGTTAAACGATAAATTTTATTAACACAAGAAAAAATCATGTTGTTTTTGTTGATGTTGTTATAATTATACAATTTTCTGTTGTGGAAATTACGGTTGTTACATTCGTTGCCTATTCGAAAAAGAAAACCAAACAACCAATGAGAAAATTACAAAAATGACAACGAAGAAAGAAGTTAGCCACTTAAAAAGTAGCAACGAACGCCACCCAATGAATGAACATTTTACTCCAAAACTATGTGCGATGTCGTAATCGCCAAAGTTGGCGTATTTGGGCTGGCATACAAAAAATCGTGTTTAATTTAAAAATGATTAACAAATGTTTAAAAACGAAAATTAAACATAATTTGCTTAGTAATTTGTTATAAATTGTCTTTGGTCGTTTGCTGCCGCATTGCCACCATAATTCGCCATCATTGACCAGTACCGGGCAGTTTGAAATGAATGAAATAAAGAAAAGAAAAACTACAGCAATCATCATTCAAAGAAAATGAAAAACAAAACCATAAAAACCAACAACAAACATTAATTGATTATGGTTTCCAAAAAATATACAAGTGCTTGTTGTTTTGTGGTGTTTTTGGGTAAATTTTCTCATATTCGCGTTTTTTTCTCGTATTACGACGCCACATAGTCAAATGAATTAAGCTATTCCGTATTTTGAAATATAAGCTGAACAAAAATTCAATAATATTTTAATAAAGTGCAGCCAATTGATTGGTGCAGATTTAACAATCAAATATAATAAATAATAATCGTTAAATAATTTATCTTAGAGTTAAATGAATGACTGAACATTTTAATAATGATTAACGGTTTGTTATTTATGTTAGATCGGGTGGTGGTGGTAGTAAACGTGAGATTGTTTATTAGGTGTGAGCGGTTGAAATAGTTTACAGTTATGGAAGGAAAATATGGTCTACATCATTTTTAGTTCCTATTTATAGGTCTTACATCCAACAAGTGGGCATGAAATGGGTCCCAATGGCTATAGATATTCTAAAGAAGTGCACGACAAGTTGCGTTCATATCGAATATTTCAGACCGATTCATAGAAATGCATCCTCGCTCACTTTTTTCCTATTGACTGGCTAAGCATAAGCTTCCGAATTAAACCTAGAATGATGAATTAAATCGGTTGACATTTTATCAACCGTTAACTCTCAAATGTCAGCATTTTGAAGTTTATATTCACATTGTCGGCCCAAATAGATTCTAATTTAGTAATTCTGGTTTTCCAGTACTGCTTAATTTAAAATTAACTGTTACACATTTTGCTACAGACCTCCTAAATACTATTAATACTATTACTATTTGTTTTTGCGTTTGTAACTCACCCTATAAAGTATATATATTCTAGATCGGCATAAAAATGAGGATTTAAACAGCTCGGTAACTGTACTCCCAATATTTTGGGGTTCTTGATCGCGTTTATATACCAAATTTATCCACTTAAAATTGTAAATATGGATCCACTTAGGTATACCGATCGTCATATTTTGACTAGATGAGTCGATCTGTGCACGTGTGTCCGTCCGTCTTTCCATTAGAATTTGTAAACACGACACAGTCTACAGTTATGTACCAATCGCCACGAAATTTTGCATGTACCGCCAATTCTGGCCAATGAAACCCCCTTTGGTATTTGTAAAGATGGGGAGGGGATGAAATGGACAAAAAACTTTATTTTTTGTGTTTTTTTTTTTTTTGGTCACCCCAGAGGCTGCAATTATGGTACGAACATCACCAAATTTTGTCTGGGGAAGCTTGACTGTTGAACTGATGAAGATCGGTCAATATTTAGCGGGTCAAATGACTCACAATTTTGTGTGAAAAATTTCAAAAATTTTATTCTGGGGCGTATATATTTACTTCTGAAGGACATAGACCCGAGAAGTTGACAGTATATCCAAGAGGAGTATTACCACATTAGAGGGCAGAAATGTCGCGCTGATCGCTTTGGAATTTTACATAAAATTCCGATAATGGTTAGGGACGACGCCTATATTTCTCGTTGATAGTGAGATGATATTTAGATATTTGTCAGATTTTCTAGTCGCTCTAGCGGCTATTATTATATGCAAAACATCACATATTTTACACTGTGAAGACGATCTGGTCAAATACTGACAACGACTGTTTAGATGATGATCGATCAATATTTCCAGCCTCAAATTAACCCAAAACCTAAAGTGACCAAATTTTGAAATTGTCAGTTTATACTCTACAAAGTATGGAATTCTAAGTCGTTTTAGTCATCTGTTGTTATCATTCCACCTTCGGAAGATATCGAGATAAAAACCAGTAAGGAAAGTAGTAAAGTCGGACTGGGCCGACTATATGATACCCTTCACCACTTTGGATATATTTTACATATGTAACCTTACAGACGACGCGTTTTGTTATAAATCTAAATCTGAAGACGTTTTTTTTCAGGGAAACTTGCCAGAGACTAATTTATATAACATCAATATGTTGTGTCAACCGGCCTAGCTATGGATCTTTTCACGAAGCTTAGCAACATCATTCTAGACTTAATTCAGAACCCTACTCATTGGAGCCCGAATTACCTTAAATCGGATGAAAATACATATGGGAGCTATATCTGAACCGATTTTCTTCAAAACTTTTCACACATCATTCTAAACTTAATTCAGTACACTATGCCAAAATTCGTGCAAATCAAAAAATTTCCAGGGACTTTAGTGGACTATTTACCTAAAATCGGGCGAAGCTATATATTGGAGCTATATCTATATCTTAACCGATTTTCACCAAACATTTCACATATCATTCTAGACTTAATTTCGTGCAAATCGAAAGATATATAGGTTCTTTGGTGCACCATTTATGTGTGCCCTAGCGTTGTCCTGTTTCGTGTTCCACCACACCAATTCTGGCCGTTTCTGGTCAATTGTAAATGGTTTAAAACAGTTTTATGGTCAATTGTTAGCTACTGGGCGATGTTAGGGCTGCTAAAATGCTGGTTAACTTCGAACATTTCTCCGATTTTATTGACATTTCCGACGACCGGCCTACCTGTGCGAGGTGCACCTTTAACATAAAAAAAATTCCTGAATAGGATCTATGAAATCTGCACATAATTGGCTGTTACAGTATCAGAACAATTTTTTTTACTGCGAAATGTCACCCTTCCAACGAGTATAAATATAAAATCGCTTGATCGATACTAAAAATATCTATCAGTACCGAAAAATAAGGGATTTTTTTTCCCCAACCTAACATTTTGCGTGATGGAAGGATTGTGATACAAAGCTTAATTAGGGTTAGCCCTTATATAATGATAGCTCCAAATGCTTACTAATTCTTACACGATGCAGTCCATATTGGTCCCAATTTAGGTATAGCTCCACATATAACTTTGCCCTCTAAATTGGAGTATTTTTGGGATTTTTATAATCGTGTTTCAGCCTTCCATGCGTTATCAATATTGGACCACGATATTGAAAATACTTTTTTAATTGTTACATCTTGTGCGAGCCATTTTGAACATTTGAGAAATTTGATATATGCCACTTTGATTCTAACGTTTTATTTCTTAGTTATTTATACATATTAATATATTCTTCACTTCCCATTTTTAGCACGTTCATTTTGGGTTATTTCTATCTCTAACACCTGTTGAACAAAACGTTTAGCATTTTTGACGATTTTCAAAGAATTATTGTATAACAATAGCAAAGAAATTTAATCTTTATATCAGCAATTAATATTTTGCGTTATTTATTGTTCGCATCAAACAATGGCATTTAGATCAAATCTCTAGAGGGGGTTTTTTATACACCTGACAAACATTTTCATGATAAATATTTGGAATGCTAATCCGAGGCATTAACACTTTTGTTCGAAACGAAGACAAAGCATAAATATGTCTTAATTCCGTAGGAAAAAAACAAACAGATGTTGGCATAAATTGTTTTGCCAAAAATATTTGTTGCGCTGCTGCAAACAATAGAATGAAGTGTGCTCTTCTTTTTTCGGCGCTTTGTCACATTTGACAAACGATGAAGGGGAAGAGGAGGGAAAATCCAAAACAAAACTCAATCTTCTTAGCACCAGACATAATGGCAATTTGATTATCTTGACAGAGAACTAACGGTGGTAGTAGACGACAATTGCTTCAGAGCTCTAAGGCTAAGAGGCCAGAAATAAAAAACAGAATGGGACCGAAAAAAATGTACCGCACGTTCAATGAATTGCGTGCCAGAAGAAATCAACAAGAAGAACAACAACGACTGAAAGTCGACAAAAAAGTCGGCTATGAATACGCCAAAAGCTATTGGGTGCTTCAGCATAAAACTGCCTCCGCCTCTTGAGCCAAAAAAATTAACCAAAAAATCCAACAACGACAAAACAAATGCTATGAATATTTTAAACATTTATAATGAATGAACAGAAGTCGTTTTATTATTCCATCGTTTCTTTGAGTTTTTAGATGGTAATCATAATGGAAATCATATATAGAGTTTTGTCAGATGCAACAACATGCCATAGCATGCCATAGGCATATGGCACGGCAGCATATACATAAATAGCTGTTGAATGGCAAGTAAGCAGGCACACACTATGCCACTGATTTGTAAGATAGCAAACATTTTGGTGTAAGTGTGTGTGTGTTTGTGTGCGCGCGTGTTTGATGCAGTTGCCACAGGAATGACATGAGAAGACGACACATCAAGTTTGTGTCTTCGTTTTGGTTTGGCTTTTTTGTCGCTGTTATCACAACACAAATATTAAATGAATTCATTTCTTTTTTGTAACGTTTATTGCTATAAATGATTTTCAATTTAATATTGTTGCTGTTGTTGTTGTTGCTGCTATTTTTTTCTATTTTCATACAGAAACACCGTTACTTTGCACCAGCATTAAATTGATGACGACAATAACGATGGCTTGATTTTGATCTCTCATTTATTCATTATTTTTGTATTTTTGATTTTAACAAAAAGTGTAAGGAAGAAAAAAACACAACAACGACACCAAAAGTGGAAAATCTCTACATGTACCCTAGCACCACCACCAGCAATACCGATATGCCACAGAAGTTGCCATAATCATCAAACATTGGCCACAAACCAATGAAGAAGGAGACAAAAAAAAAACCGAAAAACATGAAAACAAACACCAAACAACATTGGATCACGTACTGCTTATGACGGCTGCAGATTTTTTCAATGATTCACGAAAAAATGCAGCCACTTGTCGTTTATTGTTATGTTACAGACATACATACGTACATCTGGACAGACAGTCACATAGCTAGCTGTATATGACAAGAGAATACAATTAAATATACGTTTGGCTACTTGAATTTTTCATTTTAGATTTTTTTCTCTTTTGCTGACTGTCTGACTGACTGTTTGGGCTCATTTACTCAAATAGAAATGTTCATTTTCCTTTTGACTTAAAAGAAATCTTTGGGGATTTTGGGGAAAAATAATACAAAAATAATAAAAAAGCATTATATGAATTTAGACCATATGTGTGTGTGCTGTCATTGTTGTTGTTTTTCTTTGTTACAAAGATTTGGGTAACCAGATAACGTTAAGTAGCTACTTTTTTTCCTCCAAGTAATGTGACAACAATCAATTATCCATATCATTTACAAAAAAAATGTTAATGTGTTTTCGTAGAGGTTTATCGTGTAAAATGGTAGTTATATACAAAGATTATGAGATCTTATCGTCATGGATAAAGATTAAGTGGAAATATGAAATGCATAATATATTATCAATTTTCATTGCCTTTCACAATCATTAGAAACAAAAATTCTATGGATTATTTTTGTTAACGGAAAGAAATAACGTAGGCACATAATATTGTGTGTTGTCATTTAAACAACTTGAAATTGTGAAAGAAAAACTTTTAAGGACAAAAGTCGGATGGCGAGTATAACTTGGGTATGTAGAACGGACAGGAACATTCTCATGAAATCATACGAAATTAAATATGTGATATTTACCTATATGTATGAATCGAATGCAATCTATAGAAACAGTGATCATTCTGCAGATGTTTACAAAATGTCATGGGCTGACTTATAGTATTTGGTGCACCATTTTAATGAAATCGGACCAAATTATTTTATATATGAGAACTATATGCAAATCTGGTCCGATTAAAAGCACACTTTACATATGCCATTTTTGTAAATTTCAATAGGGTTTGTCCTAGGATCAAATAATTGAATTGAGCCAGAAGCGAGCTGTGCAAAAACAGAGAAGGAATATTTTATTTCCAGAAATCAGGAATAGCAAGTTACACTTCCTGCAGCTTTAAAATACCAAAACAAGGACCATTGTTGAACATTTTCTACAATGATGGTTTTGACCCTACAATAGACCGAAATACCAAGATGCAGACAAAATGTGACTAACACCTTCAAAATACCGGTAATGGTTGGGACCTTTATATGGGGCCTATTTCAAACTATAGACCTTTTTAGACAATTTTCTACAAATGGTTTTCATGTAGTGTGGAACATTACTCCATTTAAATGACTTCCACGCGAACTGTTTCATTGATTTGATATTTTTGATGTAATGTTGTCAAATCGCATGATCTTTGTGGCCAGTTAATAAAGCCAAATTCGCTCGAGTGGCGCTGTCTTGTTTTCAATTCTTCAATAGAAGGGAAAAAATCGGTTATCATATGACCATATGGCGATAGTTCAATCGTTTTTTTCGAAAAAATAAGGTCCAATCACATATTCGGACCAAAGAGTGCACAAATAGAGCTTTTTCTGAATGTAATGGCGAAATACGATAAACTTGTTTATTAACATAACCGTAATTGGGCGATAATGTAAACCATAATATCCTCATAGAGTGGACCTAAATTGAATTTTGTTTTTATCAGGGTAAAATTCTAAGACGATCTAGCCATGCCGCACAGTGTCACGACCGCGGCCAAAAATGGTCAAAACCAAGTACCACGGAGGACAAATTTTTTGATGAGGATTGATAGAAAACACTCCAAATAGAATAAATATGAAATTTTATATCGATATGTCAAGTAGTTTTGTCTCTACAAAGGTTCAAATCTGATAATTATTTATAAACTGATTTTTTACCATATTTTCGAAAAATGGGTGTGTTTTTCTGATGCTCAAATATTTGAATATTCAAATTAACGGTTATTATAAAAGTGTTTATTTTGGTTGCTGTGGATGTAAAAACTAGGATTCGCTTTAGTTTGTATGTATATAGATATCATATGGTGTATACAGTCGTCCACACTTGTAGTACTTAGTTCATCAAATTTTTAAAACAAATTTTGAAATTAGTGGAGCAGAAAAAAAAAGTTTAAAAAAGGTTAGCTCTAATTTTTTTTATTTGAGTGGTGAAAAGTGTGTTATTTAAGGAATAAAAAAAATTAGCTGCGGAGTCCTGCGGTCCTAAGAGTTATTTAACTTTTTTGGTGACAACCTTATTAAAAAGTATGGCATATTCATGAAATGATTAGAAGCGAATGGTCAAATATGTTATGTATACAATTAAATAAGTTATTGAGGGTCAAATAGGAAGGAGAATATGTATTCAGAACATAGAAAAAATGCAATATTTTACATAAACTTTGCAATTAAGTGGTAAAAACGTTATTCGAAGCGAAGATATGGGAGAATTGGTTTTTAAATATAGCTTTTAAATAAATTTTCAGTCAGTTTGAAGATTATACTTATTTATCAGATCATTTGAGACATAATCTTATAATCTAAATTTAGATGTCGCACATGAATTACATTTGTGGAAAGTTCATACAGAAAAATATTAGTTCATGGCATGGGATATGCAAAGTGCAGTACAATACCTTTTGAGCGACTTTCACACGATGCTAACAAGTCATGCCAACAAATAATTAGTAGCAGCCCGAACTTTTGTTAAAGCCGAGTTAAATAAGTATATTTAGAATTTTATATTACAATCCGACCTTCTAATATCCTTAAACAGCCATAAAGTAAAGGCCCGAGATTATAACGTGGATAATACTAAATCGTACATTTGGGAAGACAATATTTTATATATATCTCTGATGTGTGTTTTGAAAATTTGAAATTGATAAAAAAGTAATTTATTAGTAACTAAAGTATATCAAATATTTTATTATAATAAAAATAACAAAAATATTACTGCTATACTTAATTTAGATGCATATAACGATTTTATAGTACAGAAAGTTACATTTTTAGGGACTTTTGGTATGGTAGGTACCTGTAATATGGACCAACAACTGAATTACAGCACCTACTACTTTCTTCGCCCAAATTTGATGTAATTTGGAAGAAGACATGAAAATTTTCCTGCAATTTGGATGAATATAAAAAATTTATAGGTCCAAAAAGCGGATTTTCAAGACCCTTCGTATGGGAGGTATATCAAATCTTGGCCCAATTTTGGTCCGTTGCTTTATAGGCATAAGTAAATGTAAATTGTCAATTTTCATTGAATTTGTTTGAATATTAAAGATTTTATAGGCCAAAAAGGGTGACATTCTCAAGACCCATTGTATGGGAGGTATACGAAATCTTGGTCCGATCTATCCAATTTTTTGTCAGTTGCTCTTTAGGCCAATAATAAGCACATGTACCAAATTTCATTAACTTACGATAACTCCTTCTATTTTTGGCCGCTGTTTATATGAACTCGCGACATAGTGTGCCGTCTATTGCAATCATGCCTAAACGAATTGAAATGGGGTACTGAAATTTTACATAGTGTTATCTTTTGTCTGCGGGCAGGTCTAGTTCGGAGATGGCCTATATCATTCCACGTTTTGGGGGGCTACCCCAACGTAACCTCCAACGTTTCCAAAAGCGAAACATAAATCATGTATTCGAAATGAAATCCTGTATTCGTTGCTGGCCTCATTATAATGATAATTCCAGATAATTCCTTTAGGTATAGCCTCATATAATTCTAATGTGAATTATTTTGATGATTTTAGACACATGTTCCGCCCTACTATGCGTTATCATTATCAGTGCATGTTTTGGGGTTTTTACATTTTAGGAAAATCAGAAAATCAGACCTCTGGTTGTCAGTGGTTTCCAAGATGAACTAGGATAAATGTAACCGGTCAAGATCGTTCTTATTTTCTAGCTTGGTTTGTAGTAAACAATAGGGAATTTTCCAAAAATAGAATTTCATAATTCAGACATTTTGTTCACCTAAAGCACGATATGAGGCTGTGGCATTTTTTATGCGTTGTGAGATAGTTAAGCGATAAATTTTCGTCAATGACAGACTTTGAACTGAAATAAAAACAAATTGGTTTAACAACTTTGTTTGACAGATTTAAAATTTCAGTCAAATTATTTTGAAACCATGAAATGGATAATACTCTACAATTTCATTTATTTAAACATCACTGTTTTGCACTTCTACGCATTGAGCATATATCATTAATACTCATATTTAAATAAAAATCAATTTCAATTTGTAAGACAAAAAACAAATTTTTATTCTACATTTCCCGTTTGACAAAAATTCACATTTTTATGTTAAACGGCCTTGCTAGAGGTTGTCATCACATTAACTTTATCATCAGCATACGAGTACAAATCCCCCTCCCCCTCCTACGGTACTCATGTAGACTGGTATTACTTGATGATGATGATGAAGACTAAGCGGCGTCATTGCTGCCGGTATGTTGATGATCAAGCCGGCAGCATCCCACTTTTTGTTCGCTTACGGCTCTATGTTGTTGTGGTGGGTGCTGGTCACGGCGACACTTAACATTAAACAGGCTTTTGTTTTTGACCAAAACAAAATTGTTAGATTGTACAGTGAGATGTTTGTCTGGTGTTGTATGTTTGATGTGATGTCGATGATGTTGTGTCTATGGATATGTGTGTCGTCTAACTGAGAACATAGCGAAGACATATGTTTGGCTAGATGTTTGCTATGTATGAACATTTGTTTGTTACAAAGAAGCTGGAAACTAACCTTCTGTACGGAAATCATGATAATCAGCTGGACAATTGTTGTTGTTGTTGCCATTGTTGTTAAATAAACCATCAACATGTTGTGGATTTGTCCAAAAATAAATTTCAAATTAGTTGTTTTTACCATAGAGATGGTGATGTCTCATCACATTGTTGTCGGCTAATGTTTTGTCGTGTTGCAGTTGCACGTTGTCCTCTATTTCTTCTTAGTTGGGTTGCTGCTACTGCCGTTTTTTGCATTTCATGTCATAGTAAAACAGAAAACTTCATTAATGAGGGAGAGAGCGCCAATGAATAAAAAACGATAAATACCCTCTTCGTAGATGCATGACAATTTTGATACCACCCACAAACACGTTTTGAAGGTGGCACCCAAATGGACAAATATAAGATGTAATTATGATAAAAGAAAGTCATGACTTGAATAATTGCCCATATGAAGATGAAGATGCATAGATGTTTATTGGCAACATGTTTGGTAAAAATTTTTAGGGAAACAAAAAATTAAAGATTCATTAAATATCAGTAAGAGCAATTCAACAGCATATAATGACGACGAAAATCGTAGAATACAGACTTTTTTGTTGCGTCCGAAGAATAACATCTTCTGTAGTAGAACAGAAGACCTACCTCCCGTTGAGCAAGCCTAACTCGTTCATTCTAGAAAGGACTGCGGGCGACAGTTGCTTACGAGAAAGCTGCTGATTGTCACAGACGGCAATTAGATTTTAAGTGGTTTGAAGACCTGCACGGTCGATTGTATAGATCCATGATTCCTTTTCTGTGACGATCTTAAAAACGTAGTCTCCCTCCGAAGGATTTTTATTTGGATATCTTTCGTCGACTTCCCTTCTCATTTGCCTTCTCACTTCCCCTGCGGTTTCTGTCCTCCACTACTCCAATCCTTACCACACCATTTCCTTAGACTTGACTAGACTTGCCATTGAGGATTTGTCCGAGCATACCACATTTTCTTTCTCTTCCCTTTAGAAGTCTGGGGAACTGGAGACGCGTTAGATATGAGATATACTAACATTTATACTTTTGCACAATGGCCGGTGTTGGGCATTAGTATTTGAGCGAGAGCCGACCAGGCCGAATTAAATAAACTTGTATTTAACTATGCTATAGGGGGACACTTTATCGTCACTGTAAATAAAAGCAACACATGGTCGTACGTCAAACCATACTCAGAACGTTTATGGTACAAAATGACAAACTTTCCTATGGAAATATAAGATAGTGCCGTGCAACATTTTGAAGGCCTCGATTCTGTCACAAAGTGTGTGACCGAAATGTTTTGAGATCTTGACACAAAATTAAAAATTCTCCATAATAAGCAAACAAATAAATTCCCATGATAAAATGCAACTTTTGCACAATGAAAAAAAAGCATTATTATTATTATGTTATCAGAAATTAAAATTCAACATTGTATCAACGTCCGTCCATCAGTCAAAAGCCAGCAAGCAATCATCAATGCAGAACACAGGTGAATTTTTTTAACCATCAGTCATTTGTGATATACAATTGAGGCAATGTCTCCTCCTCCTTAATTATAAATGACTGGAAATGGAAACAAGACAAAGCCAGCCAACTATCAGCTGCAATAGCATTTAACGATTTTCTTTTCGGATTTGATGCTATCACTCTCGTGTCCAAGTGTCTGGCTGTGGTGTCCAATGCAACAGGTGGACAAAATTATTACATTGTTGGTGTTGCTGTTGTCGTTGCAATAATTTGATGATGAAGATGAGAAACGTCAAGTGGGAAGTGGGATGGAATCAAGCAATGAATGAAATTGTAGAAAAACTATACAATTATTTTTGTTGTTGTTGCTGTTCATCTTTCTTTTGCGAAATCATGAAACACAGAGCCACGAACAAAAAAACAGTATAGAGGAAAGACACACTTTTATTATTTGTTGTGTCTCTGTGTTTAAGTTTTTTTTAACCAATTCCATTTGATTAATGACAATTTGCAACACTCAACATCACCATCATGATCATCACGTTTAGTTTTTTGTTTTTGTTTTCTGTTGGACACTACCAGTCGTAACAAACAAACAGCTAAATATGTTGTAGCGGCTGAAGAAGTTCCACTATGTCCAAAAGCTTCAATGAACTTAATGAATGAAAAATGGAAAATTAAAAGAAACAGAAACAGAGATTTGGTGCGCCGGCTGCCCGCATTTCAAATATTGATGGGCTTTCAAGAAATGTTGAAATGATCAATAGTTAGCCTTAAGGTTGAACATAAATTAATTGTGGCATTTTACGATGTGTTTTCGAGTTGGCTTCCTCAAATTGATTAATAAAACAAGAAATACAAACAGAACAACAACGACGATTTGATGTGTCCAACTAACTAACTGTGTTTGAAGGGTGAGAGAATTTTTTAATAAATTATCCCGTGTCGATTTTAATTATCACACCGTTAAATTTAGTCTTTGGGTAACAATTGGCCGATTTTGGCAAAATATAAATTAAAAACAAAACAAAAATAATCTTATAATTACGTTGGTATTAAATCGTGTGAAAATCCAAATAGTTTCATAATAGAAATCAAAATGACCATAATGACTCAGACGAAAGACTTAAGAAACGAACACATTTTTATGTTACCGGTGACAGAGAGAAAAATCATTAATTTTTTTTATGAAATATTGTTTAAAATAGCATTTTAAAATGGTTTTAACATTAAATGTGTACATTATAATTTATTCCATATATTATATTCTAGGTGCGGTCAAATTTATATTAAATGCTACGATTAGCTTTTAATATAATCTTAATTTCGCCCACGCCTTATTTTTTAAATATGTTTATATCGCTGAAATTTAATATGCGAAACTAAACAAATGTTTCCCTAAATACAGCAATACGAATTGGGTGAATTGGGAAAACCTTATCTCCTCGCGGATGATTTTGAAATTTCTGTGACCTCATCATAGCCCTCATAGTAAATGTGGCCCCAAAAGAAGAAGTTGTTGTTCAATCACAAGATCTCGGTGGATGGTAACGCATTTCGGAATCTTGACTTCAAAAAAGCAATGTTTACTTGGGTTGCGCCGTCTAGGGGAAATTGAACGTTATACAGGTCAATGTCATCTAACACATATCGCAGTAACCGAATAAATTCACTGTAATTCCCAAACGGCAAGGCCGAATGCTCCCACCAGATCATAAACCGCATCAAACAGTCACACGCCCAAGCCCCATTTGTGATTACTTTGTAAAAATCATTATTCGACAGAAATCCGGATAATTGTCATACATTTTAAGGTGACAAGAAGGCATGGCATTATAAGACATTGCTGAGAATTGACGGCTTAAAGGAGTTTTTGCAAAATACTGTATAATGACGAAATGCTCCCTTGCAAAGAACAATAAGGAGTGGCCAAAAGTGAGTTTTCCTCAGAACGATAACAGGGATTTTTGGATTTACACACAAATTTCTGAATTACCGTCCGAAGCACCTGCACGACTACACACAAATGTTTTATTTTGGCGAAAAGTTTGCATAAATTTCCAAATGATTTAATGATCATTGGGTAGAAAATATCCCAAGCAAAATTCCGATTTTCGATACAAGAACTTCCTGTTCACCTTTCATGAACGTGGAGTACTTGTAGTGTGGAAAATATCTTCGCATGCAACGTCCAATATAGGCCCATGTTTTATATAGCCTCATTGTGCCTATAATTTCACATTCCGCCTTACTGCTAGGTAAGAAATTTCGTCGATGAACATTTTCATAAAGGTCCACGGTTTACCATGGCCATTCGATGGACTAAGGCTCATTTTCCAACCTACGAGTTTGTGATATAATTTGATTTTTTAACAGGGATTTTTGGATTTACACACAAATTTCTGAATTACCGTCCGAAGCACCTGCACGACTACACACAACGACGACACACAAATGTTTTATTTTGGCGAAAATATTGCATAAGTTTCCAAACGATTTAATAGTTTGAGTTATATTTGGGTAGAAAATATCCCTAGCAAATTTCTGATTTTCGATACAAGAACTCTCGGTTCACCTTCCATGAACGTGGAGTTCTTGTAGTGTGGAAAGCATATTCGTATGGAATGTCCAATATAGGCCCATGTTTTATATATCCTCATTGTGCCTGTAATTTCACATTTCGCGTTACTGCTAGGTAAGAAATTTAGTCGATGAAAATTTTCATTAAGGTCCACGGTTTACCATGGCCTAAATATAATAGTAGCTGCTCCATTTTATGTATTTCGATGGACCTAAGCTCATTTTCGAACTTACGAGTATGCGATATAATTTGGAATTCCGATCAATAGGAGAATAAAATCCCCGCTCATTTTAGGTACTTTCGTGGTCCTACGTGCCATATCCAACCAAATAGACAGTACTATGGGGTTCACACCATACTTAGAAGGTATATGTTTTCCTGGTTTTTGGGAATTTGGAATGCCCACATTAAGGTGAATGGTATTAAAAGTTCGTTCAGATCAAAAGTATGTACATTTTATTTTTCTACGCTGTACAACTCTGTGGAACAGGGTATTATGTCTTTGTTCGTAATATACAAAACGAATCTGGTTACATAGAATCACGTATTTAAGATCAGAAAAAATAACATTTTGCACAGATCATTTATTTGGTTCAAGAGGGAACCCTATTTCAATTGGTAAAAATCCGTTCAGATTAAAATATATAGCTCCTATATATATTTTCGTTTTTCCGAGTAACACGAAATTGAAGAAATATATTAAGTTATATCTCATTTATAATGTTTTGTTCTGTTAAATGCTAAGGGGTGAAGCGAAATCTTCTGTAAATACCGGAAGGGAATCCTAAAATAACTAACCGGACTTTACGATACATGAGGAGGTAGCAACATTTGCCAAGGAGCCACCACCTTACGCGAAGGTTGTCAGGAGGTGCAGTAGGGCATGGTTGTGATAGGTTTTGATTGGATTGGATAAGAAGATGTCACAAAAGGAAGTGAGTGAAAAACGCCCAGAAACAAAAGTGAAGGCACCTAGAAGATAATGACCGACTGCCACGAATACCTTTTACTGGTGGACAATTGATTGTGGTCAACAAGATAAACCTCCACCAGTGTGAGAAGGAAAAAATGGATTCGATAAAAATATGTATATCAAACCTTGGGCTATTAAAAACAAAGTCTGGGGATTAAACCGTGAAAAGTAATTATTTTGTGTTCCGATCGAAACAAAAATGTATAATTTCTCTGCTCCCATAGGAGAACATAGGATGCACCTATACTAAAGTAGAGGAAGGACAACATTTACCTAGCATCAGTCTATCACCTGTTCGACCACCACCAACGGTGGAGCTGCAAAGATTTTTAGACTAAAAGTGGCGTAAGGTATCACATTGTCGGCCTCGTCCGACTTCGACGCTTTTCTTATTGGTGCAACATATATTAACTTAGAGAAAAACCAAACCCTCACATACCCATTTTGTATACCCTTGTACATGTGTGTACTAAATTTGTCATTCCGTTTGCAACACCTCGAAATATTCGCCAGAGACCACATAAAGTGTATATATTTTTGATCAGAATAAAATTCTAGGTCGATTTATGCATTCTCGCAATATTTGAGATGGTCATACATTTTTATTACTCCTACGGTGTTCTTTATCGAATATGAGATATATCGTCCATGTTTTAGTATAGCCTCCCAAATATTCGATATTTTTATGTACTTTGAGTCCCCATTGGGTAGCACATATTCCTACCAAAAAAGATTGATATCGCTCCACTTCTTATGAAAGCTACCATAAGACGGTACTTCCTAACTATTCTGTATTTGGAGAGAGTTTTTTCAACAGAATTGACTATAATTTAGTAGAGGTTTAGCCCCTCTATCATATTTTTTTAGAAGACACTTATATTGGCATTTTGAACGTTTTCGTCGAGAGGTAACCTAAAAAGAGATGTCAATATTTCCATTTCAATATTACTGCACGAAAAATTAAGTTTCATGTTAGCTTTATAAAATTTGGCAAAAAAAGTACTGGGAAATGTCTACGAAAAAATTGCTAGTATTTTTTTAATTGTTTGTCTTAAGTTGACGTCTATATATTCGGTATATATATATATATATATATCGATTTCTCTTCTTCAGTGACTTATATTAAAATTTGATGGAAAATATTTTTTTTCCTTTATACCATGCTTCTAAAATGACATCTAGTGAGAAAAATTGGTACAAACGCTGAATTATATAGGATTTAATCCTAATATGAGTTTTTTATCCTCACGATGTAAACTATCAAAATGCTTATACCCTTGACTTATATTTTTAGTCCGCTAACATATTTTTTGGAATTTCCAGATAATAATTTTTCTTAAAATTGGTTTTATTAAACCCCTTATTTAGAGATTAAAATTTACCACCATTGATGAAGGACCCGACTGATTACTGGTATTTTAAATGTCTTGAAGAACTTTTTAACTTTTTGTTACTTGCCGCAAGAGTCAGCTTTTGTAATACATTCTTCTTTTTATTTTCGTCAATATTGAAATTACTGATTTTCTGTGGCAATTAAGTCCCTTTTCATTTATCTTCTAAGAGTTTTTACTTTTTTATTTTTATTACATTTGAAGTGTTATTTATTTTCTGTCTAGCCACTGTACGGTAGCTTTGGAACTGGACTCGAACGATTGGTCACCACCAAAACCACAAAGTGTCAGTCAAACATCAAAAGATTTGGTAATGTCTCACAATGTGCAATGTATATTTGAGTGTGTGTGTGTGTGTGTAAAGAAAAAACTTGCAGAATGAATGAAGAAACCGAAAAAAAGATATATATTGAGGCCAGAGTTTCAAAATTGTCTGACTGGTGGTGGTGGCACAGTTTAACTAAATGTTTTGCATTCTATGCAAATGTTTGGTAGTGATTTTTTTTTTGCTGTACTTGTTATTGTTGCTATAGCTCTTTCTTTTTTTGTTGTGTTTGCCGGCACGGTGACACTTGGAGCCATGTCTCTTGCGATTTTTTGTTTTGGGTTTTTGTCATTTTTGTGCAATGTTTTATGGCTGTTGTTGCTGTTAGTATTACAAAATTGTGTTAACACTTTGTCACCCTTTTTCTGTCAATAAGATTTATAGGTTTTTTATATATTTCTTTTCTTGGATGGATGAAGTGGTGCCACAACTGATTGTCAGTCCAAGAAAGACGGAGTGAAAAAAATAACATAAACAAACTTACTGAACCATAAAAATGACCTCTATATAAACTATAGTTAAATCTTAAGACGAATGTGAGACGGATTGATCAAATGACAGTTGGGCTAGATAAAGGAATACTTTTGTAAGAGTGTGTGCAGTGATATAGGAATAAATATTCCATATAGCAAATTTTATAAATTCTTTCAGAAATAAATAATAAATATTTTATTTATGGCACAAATAATTGCATTTTTAATAACTTCCTTTACTTTTTATGAATTCATTCACGAGATAATGTTATTCTATTAAGTGCACTACCCCTTCAAACCCCTACAATTGTACCATTGTACCAAAGAAATATTACTGAATTGATACGCAACACATCGAACATCGACATCCATTGAGACACATGCCAATTTTGTTACAGTTTCATGGTTTTGTGTTTGGTCATATTCAAACCTCAAGACCGCAAAACAGCGGTGCGACAAGTTAAACAAAATAATACAGAAATACATACAAAAAAAATCAAATCAAAAAAGTTTTTGCCAAAGGAAAAAAGTGCTCACACTTTTTATGGTTATGGGGCAATGTTGCATGCCACCAACACCACCGCCGCCACCACCATCATCATCGTTATTGGCAACATCAATGACAAAATAGTTACTTACCAACCAGACCAGGTATGTAGGTTGCTGCCGAGACATTTTCCTCATCATCAGCAGCAGCACTTAAGTAGTAATCCCCCACCAATACTCATCAATGATTCCAACTGGTCTACGTGTTGTCGGCAAAATTTCGTTTGTTTGTTTTGCTGGTCTGCGTACTGCTGCTGGGCCTTTGAATGCTCCAAAGTTATGTTTGTAACTCGGGCTATGTCTGTAAGTCATTTCAATTATTTGGCGATTTTCATTTTCAATTCAATTGTAATTGGATTTGTTGTTAAAATGTGTCGGTTATATGACGATTTTTATCTCATTTTACTCTTCTACAGTTCGAGCGAACAAGGGAGGTAAATTAAAAAAAAAATGTCGTAGAAAAAATCGAAAGAAAGAAAAAAACATTCAAGAAATATTCGTTACATAGCTAGGAATTGTTATGCGGCAACAAACAAAGATTTCTGTTTTTCTTTTTTTTCTCTATTCAACGATGTTTCGAATATCTAAAAAGATTTCTTGTAACGTGGAAGTTTGATTTATGTCAGTTGCAACTCCAGGGGGATGCATTAATTGCGGACATAACTAAGAAGTAGGGAAACGTCTTAATAAATGGAGGAATATATAAAATATATGAACTCATTTCGATATTAATAGCTTTATATAAGTTTGAGATTCGTATAATATAGAATAGAGTATGATGACTATAACGTACTAATTTTTATAACCTTCACCACACTGTGGTACAGGGTATTATGTATTTGTGCATATGTTTGTAACAGGCAAAAGGAACCGAGATAGACACATGGTTCCTTTTGAGAATATGCATAGAATCACTTTCTGAGTCGATTTACGCATGTCCGTCTCTCCGTCCGTCCGTCTGTCCGTCCACGTATTTTTGTGAACAAAGTGCAGGTCGCATTTATGATCCGATTTGGATGAAATTTGGCATAGGTCACTTATTTGGCACAAGGACGAACCCTATTGAAATTGGGAAAAATCGGTTCAGATTTAGATATAGCTCCCATATATATTTTCGTCCGATTTAATGTAAATTATCAACCAAAGTCCCTATATACTTTTCGATATGCACGAAATTTGGCATAGCGTAATGAATTCGGTCTAGAATGATGTGTTTTAAGTTTCCTGAAATCGGCTCAGATTTAGATATAGATTCTATATCTGACCAAATGAAAAATTAAGTATGGGTTGCAGAATGACAAGTTTATTGATCCAATTTCATTTTACTGGTCCTTTAAAAATGCGACGTCTGTTAGGATTCATCTGTTAAATATACCCAAAGTGGTGAAGGGTTTCATATAGTCGGCCCCGTAAATTCAAACCACAAATTTGGCTATACCTAACCACAAAGGTGTAGCTATAGAATAATTGTACCAGATTATTTGAAATCATTATGTAAATCTGGACCAATTTAAAGTGAGCTTGACACGCATCAATAGAACTCAACAAACATAGGGTCTTTGGGGCAACATTTACATAAAATCGGACCATAAATATATATGTGGAAAGTAAACAACATCATTTGTCGCAATCAGGCAAATCAAAGGGCCGTTGGTACATAATTTGCATGGAATAGGTCTGGGAGCTATATCTCAATCGGAATGATATCAATTCGGTGTGCTGCACAGTGATCGAAATCAGCGAACTAGCGCCGCTAAATTAATAACTTCAAAACTAATTCCCAGGAGCTAAAAATCGACACAACTGTTTTAAACCATTTACACAAAAAATGGATTTCTTTTTCCCCAATCTAATATTTGAACCAATAAAAATTTTGAAATCTATGAAAAATTGCATGCGAATCGGGCAGACTTGGATTTTAGGCGTATGATTTGTATTAAATTGAGCAAAATTATGTATCTGATCCTAATTGAGTATTAATTTGGGGTACTAATTGTTGTCAATGCGGCTCCAAAGTTGGAATCAAGAACGTCTGATTTTGGTGTCGAAGTATAGGAAAAACTAAGTCATGTTCGCAACACGAGCTGTAGAACATTACACTTATCTAGTCTACCAAGCCAGATGCAATATTGCTTAAATCGTCAATAAGTTTTTGAAATTGTTGTTCCCATTTTTAGAAATATAAACAATTATTAACTATTTTATTTAATTCAATATTATTTTTAATCAAACATGTTTTTCTTTTCAGTTTTTCTTAAGGATTCCGCAAATATCAAACGAATTTTCCTCCGTCCCATCCAAACAACATTAAAAGATATCCCCCCCACACACACCCCATCCAGGTGCCCATTGTTAAAAAAACTCTGGCCAACGTTTCGCAAAGAAAAACATAAGCTAGCCTAAATGATTGGCACCGATGAAATGTCATCCACTGGCATGGATATTAGTGAATCCTTTCGTCCGGAGGATATATCGAAAACAGATTTTTTCGATTTTGTAACATCGCCTGATATGGGCTTGGGACTGGGTGTTAATGTTAATCTACATCACAGCCATCATACGCATCATCATCACCCACAGAGTCATCATACAATATTATCAGCGCAACAACAGCAGCAGCAGCAACATCCACATCATCATCAGCATACGCATTCACAACAACAACACCAGCACCACCACCAGTCACATCATCATCAACAGCCGCAACAGACAACAACACATCATAGTACAACAACAGATAGTAGTAGTCCTATGACACATGATGGTGGCGGCAGTAGTGGTGGTGGTGGTGGGAGTGCCAGTAGTGGGAATCCAAGTATTGGAGTTGGAGGCGGTAGCAACAGTACGGCCAGTATTAGTGCCAATGGTGGCGATAGCCATGGTGATACGAGTGGTTTAAGTGATGGCAGTTCAACGAGTACAACAGATCCAACGTTGCATGGTTATGAGGTGAGTTAGGATTGATTTTGTAATTACTATGAAATGGAAAATAATAAGAGACATTATAAGTTTATTTTTAAGTGAAATGAAGCAATTCTGTATACCCTCGAAACACTAAAGCATTTTTGGGTCGTCGTGAAGCACCGCCTCGGACAAAATTTTTAAAATCTATTTCTATTTAGATATTGCTCCCATATATTGTCACCAAATTTATGTAAATACTCATTTATAGATTAGCTACATATTGCCTGAAGAGACCTTATAGGTCTGCTGAAGTCGAATAGTCTTTATAGACCAGCTGAAGTTATGGAGTCTTTATGGATGGTACCCTTCACCTCACTGTGGTACGGGGTATAGAATCACTTTCTTTGTCGATTTATGCATGTCCGTCCTTCCGCCTGTCTGTCCATGTTAAATTGTAAACAAAGTACAGGTCACATTTATGATCCGAATTGGATAAAATTTGCTACAGATCATCTATTTGGCCCACGGACGAACCCAATTGAAATTGGGAAAAATCGGTTCAGATTTAGATATAGCTCCTATATATATTTTCGTAAATGGTAAATGTAAATGGTGTACCAGAGTCCCTATATATATTTCGATTTGCACGAAATTTGGCATATCGTACTGAATAAAGCCTAGAATGATGTGAGCTAAGTATCGTAAAAATCGGTTCAGATTTATATATAGCTTCCATATTATATATTAGTTCGTTCCATCATAGATAAAGATCACATTTAAATTCGTTCAATTTCATCTCAGTGCTCTTTCGGACATTGCCATGAAATTTGTAGGATACATTTGTAGAATATACCCAAAGTGCTGAAGGGTATCATATAGTCCGACTTTACTTCTTTCCTTACTGTTTTTTATTATTCATAGGGTAGTCCCCATATCACCGCACTTCCAAATTTCGGTATTAACGAGAAAAAGACTAATTTTTTACTTTGGGTTCTAATTGCCCCAAGTTTCGGTGTGGCCCACATATAGCGGTACATCCATTATTCGGTATTTTGGGTATGTTAAACATTCTCTGAAAATGTAAACCAATCTAAATGGCGATATAAGATATACTATTATTCCCAATAAAAGCGACATGGCTTTTGAGAGCTACGAGAAGAATCACACAACCTCCACACTATTGTTTTTAATTTTATTTCCAAACTCTATCTATAATAATCGTAAAGCAAACTCTATAAAAATCCGTTAAATTTCAGAGGTCTGATGAACGGAACATGTTAGAAAAATTCAAACGAACATGGGCTCGCTCATTCAAATCAATTTGGATTTCAATACCTTCAACTTGTTATTCACACTTTAGTACAATAGAATAGCCGTCATAAATCAGAGGGCATTTTATTATCATCAATAAAAAAAACCCGATACCCCAAATGAAATATTTGATCAGACAGCAGTTGCACGTTTTGTCAGACTATCAACTGATTTCAAAAATTCATGGAAAGTGTGACAAAATGCATTTTGGGAATAATTAAAATGTAGTTGCAACAGATATGCCCACGTCGAACGCGTTAATATAATTTTATTTTAATGGAAATTTAAAAGTGTAATAAAAAACGAACAAAAAAGATTTACACAATTTTAAAATAATATGTCGATATTGAGTTTCATAGGAACAAAATGTGTCTTCTATTCGTTAAAAAAATTAAGATTTTATTCGAAAATATATAGGCTTATTGTGGTAACAAAAGGGATTTCCATTTGTTGTCGTTGTTAGTCCTGCATTAATACAAGAAATGATAATCTAACATAATTTTGAGATTTATTGTCTATGACATGTATGGATGCACCTTTTATTTGGTTGTTTTATTTCAAAAGATTTCCCATATAACTTTTCTTTATATTAATTATTTCTCTGTCTTTGACGAAAATCCGACAAAACCACAAATCTCTCATGTAACTCATTATATGTGTATACATACATCTATGTAAAATTCACACAGATGTTATAATGTTTTAATAACATCAAATGCGTAAATAATACAAAATTACACGCTTTTACTGTCAAGTGTTGTATAGGGGTTTGTTTGTTAATAACGCAAATGTGGCATCACAACATCAGTATCCACAACAAAAAGCAAATATTTCCAAAAACAAAAATATTAGTAAACAAACAAAACCTAAAAACAAATAAAAAACCACAACATAAATCATGTTAAAAATACATAAACTATACACCCCGAAAAAACCGCATGATATATTATCGTCATAAAATTGTTGTGACTTAGCAAAAGAAAAGAAAATAGCAACAAAACCCATAACTAAAATATATAATAAAAAATTATCTATAAAAAAACTAAATAAAACTGAGTAATAATAAAAAATAAAGATTAATTTTTATTTGCAAATATGAATTTTATAAATAATAGAAAAAATGTTTTCTATCCTGGATAAATATCACGTTTGTAACTTAAGTCCTTTGATTAAATTTAGTAATAGTAATATGCAAACACTAGGCATTGATTCTAACAGACAAAAAGAAACGAGATAGACACATGATTCCTTTTGAGAATATGCATAGAATCATTTTTTGAGTCGATTTATGCATGTCCGTCTGTCCATCCGTCCGTCCATTTTTTTATGAACAAAGTACAATTCGCATTTATGATCTGAATTGAATGAAATGTGTACTGGTCACTCATTTGATCCAAGAACTAACCATATTGTAGAAAATCGGTTCAGATTTAGATATAACTCCCATATATATTTTCGTCCGATTTTATGTAAATGGTGCACCAAACTATCAAGGGGATTCGATTGAGACAAGTTTTTTGCAGAGTAATAAATAAACCAGTCAGGAAAGTAGTAAAGTCGGACGGGGCCGATTATATTATACCCCTTACCACTTTGGACATGAAAGGGTACTACATTAAATATATGATCTGTGTCAAAATATGAACCGACTTAATCATACTATCAATAGCCGGGTACATTTGTACCTCACTATGGTGGAGGGTATATTAATTTTGTAACTCATCGAAATAATCATTTCCGTCTGTGTCTGCAGGCAGGTCAAATTCGAAGATGTACTATATCGGCATACGCATATAAGGGTACCCCCAAGTTTTGAGGTTCTTGAGCGCGCTATCCAAGCAAATTCGCTGGAATTTGGTACAATGGGTTTATTGGGTATCAAAGGTCTTCACTAAAAATTATAAATATCGGTCCACTTTTTCTGGTAGCCCACATATAACGGCACTCCCAATTTTCGGTATTTTGGGGTCCTTGAGCGTGTTTAAATATGGTATAACGGGCTCTTCTTTGGTATTTTATCCCCACACGTGTTCTCGGTAACCTATTTCAAATTCCATGTCATTTGGGCAGATTTAGATTATGTGCAATTGGACAAAATTTAAATCTTTAGTTCAGCATTTGCTAAAAATGGGACGAACATAAATATGGGAGCTATATATAACCTGAACCGATTTCAATAAAGCTTGGTTATATCTAATTCTGAACCGACTTCAATAAAACTTGGCACACGTTAGACTACTTCAATACGTTTTACAAAATTGTGTGCCAATCAGGCTAAATTTGACTCTTTGGTGCACTACTTGCTAAAAATTGAACAGAAATATATATGGGAGCTATATCTAAATCTGAACCGATTTTCACCAATTTCAGTAGTGTTCGTCATATGCACAAAGACATAATAAATAGAAAATGGGGTATGTAAAGCTTTGGTGAAATCGGTTTAAATTCGAATATAGTTCCCATATATATTTTCGTCCGATTTTATGTAAACGGAGCACCCAACTCCCAAAATTTGTCCGATTTCGTACACCTCTCTTTTCAAAGTGAGGGTCTTTATCCGTCTCTCTGGCTGACAAATACTTGTCTGGCTGGATGGTATGCACGATAAAAGAAGTACAGCTTTAACCCAAACTTTGCACATCGCAATATTTCTTCCAAACATAAATCGAAGTTCGAAGATGGAAAATGTCAAACTATTCCTTTTGGTACTTTATCTGTTTAGATTCAAACTTTACATGTTTAACTCAAATTATATCTATATTTCCCCCTCTAAGTATTCACATTTTAAAAATTTATGAATATCATATAATGCGAACAAAAGACACTCTTTTTTTGAATCCCAAAATTAAATTGAAGCTATTTAAAAGGACCCCCCCATTCTCGGGGTAAAAAAATTTTGTGCTTTTATACGATTCTACACTAATTAAAGAATGTCCTTACAAAATTTCAAGTGAAAATCTCAAGAACTCTTGAAAATATAGCCGATTTATTGTGTCAGCATCAAGTGACGGCTAAAGGGCTTCTCAAACTTTAACGCGTTTTTCTCTTTTGCAAATGGCGGGCACGATAACTCAAAAACTAATAACCCAATCGATTCCAAATTTTTACACGTTTCTCTGTGAGTGTATAGCTATAGTATGAACTAGGATTAAGCCAATCGGTGAAGATCTTCCTTATTTTTTAATTTGGTTTTTGGTCAAAAATCGGCGATTTTCCAAAAATATTTTTTCAAAGGTCCGCCATTTTGTTAATTTTAGAGCGAAGTCAATAATCCTAATTCATAAGAGATTCCGATGTTCCAGTGAGGAGTTATCATGCCCGCCATCAAAAATAAGGACTTTTCTTTAATTACAAAAAACAACAACAAACATTTTTTGTAAATTATTTTTCTTCTATTTCAAATATACAAATATATATGTGCAAAGTTACAAACCTTAACAAGCATTGGTATTGATTTACCAGCCCATTGAAAATCTTGAAAAATTAAAATCGAGAATGGGTGGGGTTCCCTTAAGTATCCGATTTGGCCCAAACTTCGCACATAGTAATATTTTTAGCAAAACAATATCATACCCAAAGATGCAACATATCGGTGCACTTCTTTATAAATATATTATATTTAGATCTATTCCGAAAATGGGACCCATGGATCCACCCCCATGTTCTTAATTTGTACTTTATAGTCTCATAGCCCATGTGTATCTTGAATGTTGCCTGATTGGACAAACAAATTCCATATTATCTAATATAGTTTTAAATCATTTTATGTTCAAATTGGCTCAAACTGTAAAATAGGTATACTACATCCAATAATGCGAAATGAAAGAGTCCGTAATTGAATAAATTAAAACCATTTTAATCCAAGCCGTACTTTTTCAATACCCACATACCAGTATACCCATAACATACTACGGAAAAATTCCTAATACATTCTCAGCTGTTTGAGGTCCAACTGAATTTACTAACACCTAAAACAATAACAACAACAACGAAACATTTTATAGTTTTTAAATTGAAACTTTTCCCTCACAAATTGGAGCAAAATATCAAAATTGTCAATAAAATGCGGCTATTGATAGCAGCAAAATTATCAAAAAAAAGATTCGTTTTAAATCCCAATCACGTTTTACGTATAACACCTTGTTAATAAAACGTACAAAATAGAAAAAAATAAAAACTGAGACACAAAATATTTTAAATCTAACAAAAAATAGTTCCTAGTCTTTGGTGTAGCATTATGTTTTGGCCAGTAGTTCTGTTGTTGTTGTTGTCGCTGAGTCTAATAAAATGTGATTTTAGTATTTATGTCACATGGTCGAAATAGTAAAACAAGTGTTAAGACGGACAAAACATAAAACATCCAAATGCACAAAATAAACGCAGATTGTAACCAAGTTAGTGTAGACCACAAAATATTGGTTTCTATTTCTATTCAGACAGACGGATAACAGAAGCTACTAGCGTTTATTCCATAGAGTTATTTTTTTATTTTGTTTAATGATTGGATATTGCAAATAATCCATTGACAAGGGGGACTGACATACCAGCAAAAGAAAAATTCCAAACATTTTTGTCATTGTTAGTTTAGATTTTTTTTACTGTGTGCGGAATTTTATGCGGAAATGTGTATTGTTAAAATGCTTCGCAACATACAATGGGGTAGTTTTGAAGATATGTAAGTATTTGTTATGTTTTAGATTCTGTATTTTGTACTCTATGCTGTAGTTTGGGCATATTTAGTCGGTATATAGGGTTTGGAATGTTTCTATTTAAGTTTCCTGTGTAGGATGACTCTCAGACTTTTAAATTCGTTTGGCATGGCTATCGCTTTGTTTTAGAAGAAGGCATTTTTATACTTTCCTATTTTTGTCGATATGGAAAAATGACATAGATCCCTCTTTGTCCGTATTTACGTTACCAACCCTTTGGCCTCGCCAAATTAAAGGCAATGTTTAATGCCTTTTCTGTCTTAGTGCATAGTAAGTTGGGATTAATTTCCCTTAGAAGTCGTCTGCCTAACATACAGGTTCGGTTAAGGTCCTTAAGATATTATTGATAGAGGTGACCCACGGATGTGGTTACGGAATTCCTCCCTGCTGCTCTACATTGTCCCTGATAATTATGTCTTATGGGCTACAGTTTATCAATATATTACTTAGCAAATGGCTAACACAGTCTTTAATGGCCTGGTCAACTCGAAAGGCTTCTAAGGACAGGTTATTGATTTTTTATATATCACATATTTAAGTTCGCCCGGTGTATGAACATGAAGTTAAGGATCTATGAAAAATTTAGGGCTTACCGTCGTTGGCTATGCCTAACTTCTCCTTCGTCCAATAAAATAGCATTTATACTCAAATAATTTTAACTATAGAAACACCTGTAAAATTTTTGAGTTGACAACTCTGTTGCCTTGTTGTTATGACCAGATTTCATTGCGTTCAATAAATGTTGAAAATATTTAAATATTTTTTCTGTGTGTTGATTATAATGGTGTGACTAAACTAAAACCAAATACCATTGTCTATTTACGAAATACAAGGTTCACTTAAAATAACTCTTAAAACTAAAAAAACAACAACGAAACAGAGAAAAAATACCATTAAATGTTTTAATTAAAAAATCATTAAAATGAATATTTTTGTTAATAAAACGGAATAGCTCATAAACGCGTTAACAAACTGACATACCAAAAGACCGCATTGGGTTTCTTCTTGTTGTTGTTACTGTCGTTGTGATTTTACTTTGAAGTTTCCTGTTAGATTAAGATTTTACTTTGGCCATCTGTTTTGGTTTGTGTAGTTTTGAGTTTTAGTGAATGAATTCAGAAACAAGTTTGACTCTTAAATCTTTTGTTTGTTGGTGGTTGGTAAGTAGGTAGCCTCACCAAAAAAAAAAAAAAAAAAAAAAAACATTAACATTGTTAGAATAATTCATTAAATCTCAATTGTTGTCTTTGCCGGCTCGTCACTTAATAGTTCTAACATTCTCGACATAAACAATTTGTTTTTCGTTGTCGTCGTTGTTGTTGTTGTCGCTCAATAATCTGAATCCACTAGAAACAGAAAAAAATACCTAGCCGCCTGTTTCATTGAATTTCGCACAACAATAAACTCAATCAATTTATGTTTATTCAAATTAAACTAAATTGAGAAATTCTCGTTGTATTTAGCTAAACCGATTGTGACAGTTATAGTCCAACTTTGATAATTCTTTAGCATAAATTATGGCCATAAATTAAAGTTTTAGTATTTTATGAAAAAAAATCGTCTTAATTATTTTTTTTGTTAAGTTTGATGGTTTAAAATCACAAATCTTGGAATTTCACAAGAATTGTATGTGTGATGATATAACGGCTTCAAACAAACCCTGACCTTAATTCCTTGGCATATATTGCTGAAAAAAATTAATATAATTGATGAGTAATGAAACAAATTGATATTGTTTAAACAAAATTATATAAACCCCAGCAAGGAAAGTTAAAAATTCAGACAAATTCAGAAATGATATCCTTCACCACGTTGGGTACAAGACGTTCTCATATGTACAATTTCCGATAGGATATACATAACTTCTTTGGAGGACAACGTAGAAATATATAGGAATTCCAATTAAGGGAACCGCTATACACTTTCAGAGAAACGTCTCAAAATTTGAAAATAACCGGGTTATTAGTTTTTGAGTTGTCGTGCCCGCCATTCGCAAAAACACTGTTTGGAGAAAAGTTTGAGAAACTCTCTTGCCGTCAAATGATGCTAACACAATAAATCGGCTATATCTTCAAAAATTGTTGAGATTTTCACTTGAAAATTTATAGGGACATTGTTGAATTAGTGTAGGTTCAAATTAAATCAAAACACGAAAAAGAATTTTGAATCCGAGAATGGGGGGTCCCCTTAAACCAAATGCGTATCATTTTGAAATGTAAGTAAAATTGCATGTCGATTGCACTTGGAGCCGTTGTTGTATCATTAGTAAATATGTAATCAAAATGTAATCTCAATCGGATAATCGTCTATTATATGGAAGCTACATCTAAATCTGAATTGATTTCAACGAAACTTAGCAAACATCATTCCAGGCTCAATCTTATACGCTATGCACAAGTTTGCGGAAATCGAAATAAATATTGGGACTGTGGTTAAGGATATAAATATATAGGAGTTATATTTACATCTGAATATATTGTACAAAATTCAATACACCCCTATTTAGCACCCAGTTGATACTTTGTGAAAAATTCGTCCCAACAGGAATAACATTAGTTATTTGGTAGGTCATTTGCATGAAATTGGACGGAAATATGTATGGGAGCTATACCTAATTCTAAACCGATTTCAACAAAAACTTAACACATGTAATTCCCGACTCGATTCAATATACTAAACATATATCGTGCAAATTGAACAGGATCTATTAACACAAAATCGGAATAAGGTGTATATAGGAGCTATATCTATGTCAACAAAAATTCACTGACATCAACCTGTAGCTACTTCAGTACGCTGTGCAAAAAATTGCGTACCAATCGGACAAAACTTGGCAGTTTGCTGGACCATTAGGTAAAGTCGTACGGAACTATATAAGGAAGCTATTTCTAAATCTGAACCGAAATGTTACCATATACTACCACAAAATTCCAAATTACAGTGAATTTGGTTGAAAACGCGATCAAGAACCCCAGAACACCGAAAATTGGGAGGTACCCTTATATGGGGCCACCCAGAAAATTGACAAAGATTTACAATTTTAGTGGAGAGATTCACTATCCAATAAAGACAGAAGATACTAAATTACAGCCAATTCGGTCAAGAAAATACGTCCAAAACCCCCCAGATACTGAAAATTGGGTAGCCGTTACAAAAGGGCTACCCGAAAAGTGGAACCAAATAAGAATCCCATGTATCAAATTTCAGCGAATTCAGTTGAAAAACGCGCTCAAGAACCTCAAATTTCCGAATATTGCGGGTATCCTTATAATGGGATGTATGCCTAAACGTGGACCGATATGGCCCATCTTCGAACTTGATTCTATGCAATATTTTGGCTATCTATTTCAATTTTAGAGGCTAGAGTGATTAAAACATAGCCAGATCGTCTTAGAATTTTACCTTGATCAAGATACTTTATAGGGTCGGAAATGGTTATATCGATGAGTTACAAACGGAAAATCAAACTTCATATACTATGATGTAGGGTATTGAATGTATTGCAGGTTTATGTTTTGTCCTAGCCCATAGAAACGTATAACACCATGTTCCATATGAAAAATCGGTAATTTGGCATTCTGGATTCTTCAAGATCATTTTCAGCACGTATCATAAATGTACCGCACCATTTTAAAAATTTAAAACTTTAAAGTTTTTTCCCCCGCCATGTGTTATTTTGGATTGTAAAAAACTTCTTCGCGGAAAATTTACTATATATAGACATAACCCCATATAAAAGTCTCATGCTATGGCAAATGTGCTAAAGGTTCTAGTGTAATTTTCCAAACGTTGTGACTTTATGTAGGTATTCGGGAAAACCCCAGAGGCTAAAATACGTAATATTCTCGTTCAGATTCCTATTTCTCGTTCAGATGTGCTGTAAGCACATACCTTTTAACGATAATCATCATATATATGGGGTTTGTAATATATCATAATAATTATAAAAACATTCAAATGTCCTTGAAATTACGACAACAATACTGCAATCAAAAATCCATGACAAGAGCTAGGCTAACCCTATCCACTGACATAAGTCATGGGGCTAAAATTTTGGTAGGATCAACAAAGTTCATGTTTATGTTCTTTGCCATCTATATTTCCAGTCGTTTGTTTGTTATATCTCTAGGCATTCGGTCCTTTACCATTTTTACGTTATCATCACGAAAAAAAAGGTTTGTGTCTTAAGTCTTTTGTTTTTATTACAAACAACAAATGTCATACTTACTTAAAAATCTTAAAAATCACTTTCTTTGATGGATTACAACATGAAATATAACAAACATTATCTATGATCTCGAAAAAAGACAAAAACCTCCGACTTTCTGTAATGACAAAAGGAAAACAAGGCCGACCATTTACAATTGCCGCATTTTCTATTTCTAACTAAATTGCTCCAGGTAATTCATCTCCCTTCATAGATGACAAATGTCAAAAAAGTACAAATAAAAATAAAACAAATCAAACGACGGACTGACTGGCTGGCTGACAAACTCAGTTTACGACCTTTTTCCTCATCAGGTTTTTCGTACTGTTGTAACTTATTCGAGACTGTGTGGCACGTGCCCGTGTTTCTTTACTTTCAACATGTCGCATTTTATGTTTGTAGCTTGTTGCTTCAAAAGTGGGGGGATAGAGGTTCTCTTTCGTCATTTCTTTTATTGTTCAACAATACTACAACTGGCTGCTGGCTGCCTCGGTCATATGTGTGTATTTTGCTCCAATTTCTCAAGCTAGATTTTTTTGTTTGCTGTTTTTCTCGTCCGTCCATGCAAGCTCAATGGTTAGTTATGAGCATTTGTCTTAGTATGGGAGTTGGGGTGAGGGACTGAGTACCGATGAATGGACGACCTATGAAGAATGGTGGTGATAGCCAGCGACACAACAACAACATAAAAAAGTCATGTCGTCTTGGAATCTTTTTGTTTTTGTCAATTTTTCTTTGTGTTGTTGTGATTGTTGCTGTTGCGGTGTTCAAGAAATGTTTACAGATAACATGCCTCAGGTTACGTGTATGATTTTTATTGACATGATCGAAACAGCAGCAGCAGCCAACAACAGCGACAACATCGATAAACGGACAACGGGTAATATACACAAACCATGACAACCGCATTTTCTAGTGGCAATCTGGCTTTTGAAAGATCAAAACTCAGATGTGGCCCGTTGTACATATTGTTGTTGCTGTTGTGGTCCATTTGGTGGTTTTTAGAAATGCATTTCTATGACATGTTGTAAAGCCATGTTTCATAGCCTTTCTTTTTGCTGATGTTGTTGTTTTTGTTTCATAGAAAATTTTTCTTTAAAACTTTTTTTTTCAATGGAAAATAAACCAAAAACTCGTGTCATTATTGCCCCCTACTCCATGGTGAGCCTTTAGTTAACAGTTAGT